>NW_027587124.1:0-548 GCF_028453695.1 Augochlora pura
CGCGCTAATTAGGTGTGACTCGAGATATTCGAAATAAGGAACGTCGACGAGAATTTTCTATATTCGATGGAGATATCGTGGCGCTTTTATTTTGTTGATAACAGTGGTATCTGGATTGTCATAAGTTATAATATATGGCTGTTTTAACCCTTTGACTACTGTTGGCGCCTATTGACGTCCGACACACGTTTCGCCCCCGTTTATTATTAAATTTGGTTAATCATATATTGCGTAATATTTATGTTATATGTTGCAAAAAAGCTTAAAATTATTATTCACTTCAAGTAATATTGGTTTAATGTAATAGAATTCGATATTTTGAATATTTTAATATACATCCTCAGAAAATGCATGTCTAACGAAAAACTACGGCCATGCCAAAGTCTGCCGTAGTCAAAGGGTTAAAACAGCCATATATTATAACTTATGACAATCCAGATACCACTGTTATCAACAAAATAAAAGCGCCACGATATCTCCATCGAATATAGAAAATTCTCGTCGACGTTCCTTATTTCGAATATCTCGAGTCACACCTAATTAGCGCG
>NW_027587124.1:648-1320 GCF_028453695.1 Augochlora pura
TTATGTTATATGTTGCAAAAAAGCTTAAAATTATTATTCACTTCAAGTAATATTGGTTTAATGTAATAGAATTCGATATTTTGAATATTTTAATATACTTCCTCAGAAAATGCATGTCTAACGAAAAACTACGGCCATGCCAAAGTCTGCCGTAGTCAAAGGGTTAAATAAGGGTGCATGATCAACCCCTTATGACACGATTTATTTTTGCATTAAATAAATGCTTACTATGAATTTCTACGAACGAAATTTAATTATCAGATTCTACTTATCCGAGACAGGCGAGCCGTATCGTTTTCAAGTCGCCCACATTCGGTTGTTAATAGCAGTCAGCGACCGCAAATGCATTTGTCACTCAGCGTGCGTCCTCTCTCCTTTTTTTTTGCAGTTTCGAAGCCGACCGCTGTAACACACGCGACACAACTCGTTTAGATGTTATGAGAACCGCTTCCCGTTGTCCCATTTTCAACAGCAATTAAAGTATCGTGAATTCTCTCGCAACGCGAGAGGAGCGAAATTTACGGGCTTGTTTTTCCCGATCCGGGGATCCTCCGCGCCATACCTGCGCGAAACGTCCTAAACGTATTTACCGTGTGTATACGAGACAGTGCATCATGCATCTAGGCGTCCGAGAATAACGCTCCCCCGGTTTTCCATTGATGTTTTCATGCT
>NW_027587125.1:0-1319 GCF_028453695.1 Augochlora pura
GCCGAAGTTGACAGTCTGCTAACTTTACGACCTGATCGTCCACTGCCACGATCCGACTCTGTCGCTCCTCGTAAAAGTGCCGGTAACCTGGATCGAAAGTAACAATTTCACTTTGGTCTACGATTATGGGGAAGCTGTCGCCTTTAGGGTGAGCATGTCGATTGCTGTGATTCCCTCTGGTTACTGGGCACTAATATAATTTCTGTTTAAAACGACATTGTTAAGTTAAGGAACAAATTTCATTCTATAAATGAAATTTTGTCAGTAATTTTCATAACCGAATTGGAACTTCGATTTTTTAAAATGTATAAAATGTAGAAATTAATTTTTCAAAGTTTTAATAATTGTATAACATATTTAGGTCTTGATCTTGTTAAAAGATTTATAAAGCTTGTTGCAAATGATAATGAAAAAAGAATGGTAAGTATGCTATTAAATATGAAAAGAAAATATGGAAAATTGTATTCATAAAATTCGATTAAATTATTGTGAAAGAATAATGCAGAGTGTCTTAAAATTATGTTATTTTTTGAAAAATGGGAGGTTCTTGAGGTGATTTGAAGTAACTTTTTCCTTAGCGGAAATGTAATTTGTGGCTTCGTTAACGAGTTATTAACAAAAAACTCTGACCAATGAGGGACGAGCTTTGTTGGCGCATGGCAACTGAGACGACACCCAATTCTGCCGATTGACTCGGCTATCTTGCGCCAACTGATCTCGCCTCTCATTGGCCAGTGTTTTTTGTTAATAACTCGTAAATAAATCCGGGGATTGCATTTGCGTTAAGGAAAAAGTTACTTTAAATAAATTCGAGAATATTTTCTTAATATTTAAAATAGTTCTTAATATTTATCCAAATATTTCTGCACGTAATTTTCTTTGTTTTCTTAAATATCAAGCATTGAAACATATATAATTATTTATGCTACATCATTTAATACGGAATATTTCATGTTCCTAGATTATTTACCTGGAATATAGTAATTAAAGCACAGTAATTAGATCAATATACCAAACCCTGTAACATAATATGCAGACATGAAATATTCCGTATTAAATAATTTAGCATAAATTATTACATATATATTTAAATACTTACAATGCAACTATAAAAAAAGAAAATAAAATTAGCGTATAGAAATTATATAATAATTTAAGAAATCTAGGTTAAAAAGATAATGTTGAAGCCATAGTGTATATTACAGATAATTATAATAATAATTTAACTCGATAATAGTACAGACAATTGTAATAATAATTTACACAATAATAGTGTTACGTACGGAGATTTTCTCCTGACGTTTTTCCTTTCTTCTCGA
>NW_027587126.1:0-1319 GCF_028453695.1 Augochlora pura
TTTGCCAAGCGTCTATTTGTCAAAAGGTTTAATTATCTCCGAGTTACGAGTGTTTTTGTAAACAACCAAAAGTCATCACGATAATGCACCATGTCATACTGCATTGGTTCTTCGCGACTTTTTTGCCAAAAACTCGACTCATATCGTTCCGCAACCACCGTATTCGCCTGATTTGACTCCGTGCGACTTCTGGGTATTCAGCAAACTCAAAAGGCCAAGGCGGGGACGCCGTTTTGACACGATTGAGAGGATAAAAACCGAATCGGAAAAGGTCTTGAAGGCTATACCGGAAAAAGACTATTCCGACTGTTTCGAGGACTGGAAAAACCGTTGGCAAAAGTGCGTTTTATCGGACGGGGATTACTTTGAAGGGGATGAAATTCATTCGTAAGAATAAATAAAGAATTTACATTTTATAAACAAATTCACCTTACTTTTTGTTCACAGTAGTAAAATGCTACCATTTTTCTCTCGTGACGAGTAACTCTTACCAATTCGCCATAACGAGCATACTCGTCGTATACCAAAATCTCATTTCTCCATGACAAGTATACTCGTCATACAACAAAATATTGTCATTTCTTCATGTCGAGTATGCTCGTGATAACACAAAATATTCCTATTTCTGAATAATCAATATACGCTGTTATGTAATCGTCGTGTGTTATGTCGACGTTTGTATATTGTTATCGGTGCATTGTTTTCGTTATCGTTGTTTGAACGATGTTTCGTCAGATTTAGGATATTTATCCTGTGAATTACGTTATATCAAGTATGTTCAACAATTGCACTACATAATTTTCTGTCAATAACTTCTATTCAAAGTTAGGCAACAGTTTATTCAAACAACGGGTAGGGAATAAAGACTAACGAATTAAATTTAATTGAACACTATCTAATGAATTTATTCAATAATATTCATTTACCTAAATACGATTTTATTCGAATAAGATTTTGTTCAAATAAGATTTTGTTCGAATAAGATTTTGTTCGAATTAGAATTGATTTGTATTTGTATTCATACAGAAAATAACCGATTTCAATAAAAATGATCGAATATAAAGTGCCTCTTTCATAATTTATCAATTTGTTTCTTCCACATTACTTTCCCCGATTATTCGCACGATTGTCCGAGTAATTTTACAATCTCTATTCGAACAATTTACGCGGACCTTTACGCAGATTTTCATAATTAATTTCTAAAAAAAACTACCGTAACAGAAAAATGTCTTTCGTTTAGTAAAAGAACGATTGTTACGATGAGAAATAAAATAAAAATATTGTTAACTTTTATCGACATACAGGATTTCAGCCTTTTT
>NW_027587127.1:0-1319 GCF_028453695.1 Augochlora pura
TCGCAACGACGACGTCGCGATTCCAGCGCCGGGCGACGAAACGGGGATGGTCAGGCCAGAGAAGGGTGCTCTCTCCGGCTCCCCCTTCGCACTCGAGGTCGAGTGTCAGCGGGAGAGAAAAGACCCGTGGATAAGAGGTAAACGTTTTTCGGAGTCTTCCAACCCTTGTTCGCCGAGGTGAGAAGAGCAGCCCCTCTCGTCCAACGGGCCGTGGCTCCTTCAGAAAGCGAGGCAAACGTGACGGAAACATAAATTTCAGATTTCGCCCGGGCGAAACTCTTTCTCGACCATGCCCCCCCACCCCCTTGGCCGGCGACGCATTGTCCAACCCCGCGACCCGGAATCGACCCGTGATTTACGGCGCCGTTCGCCACTTCGAATCCTCGATTCCACGAGCCGCGACACGGTCGTTTGAACAGCTCCCGCGGAGCTTTTAGATACCGTCTCTCTACCCGTGAATACACCAGTGACGTACACGCAACCCCAGGAGCCCCGACGCTGTTCTCAAAACCGCGATTTTCGTTTCTTTGAATACAGAAAAATAAACTGTTCTGCGAGGAAATTCGCGTGAAAATAATGCGTCTCATTCTCCCTAATTTAACAGGTTGAATGCCACGCCCATTTTACAGGAATTGTCCGTGGCGCCACGATGAATTTTCTATTATGCGATACATATAACGTCACATAATAAAACTATATTTCATGTATAAATGAAACTATTTTCAGATGTTTTATAAGGCATTCATTTCCTCGCACCACTGCATCAACGATGATAATAATAAAAAAATTATAAGTATTGTCATTTGTTTAAATCATATATATTTTCATAAATCTGAGCGCGCCGGTCACCGGTGGCCCCCGTGGCGTCACTGCCAAGTTCAGTGCCGGTCACCGGTGACCCCCGTGGCATTCAACGTGTAAAAATTATAATTATTGTCATTTGTTTAAATTATATATATTTTCATAAATCTGAGCGCGCTGGTCACCGGTGGCCTCCGTGGCGTCACTGCCAAGTTCAGTGCCGGTCACCGGTGACCCCCGTGGCATTCAACGTGTAAAAATTATAAGTATTGTCATTTGTTTAAATTATATATATTTTCATAAATCTGAGCGCGCCGGTCACCGGTGGCCCCCGTGGCGTCACTGCCAAGTTCAGTGCCGGTCACCGGTGACCCCCGTGGCATTCAACGTGTAAAAATTATAATTATTGTCATTTGTTTAAATTATATATATTTTCATAAATCTGAGCGCGCCGGTCACCGGTGGCCTCCGTGGCGTCACTGCCAAGTTTAGTGCCGGTCACCGGTGACCCCCGTGGC
>NW_027587128.1:0-1319 GCF_028453695.1 Augochlora pura
ACGATCTGTAAAATAGAACGGCCGTAGCCGCCAGAAAAGAACGATCGGGCGATCCTGAAAAATTGTCGCTTGCTACGGAGGGATTAATCCGTGTGATTTAGTATGTCGGGATCGCGGACATTAAAACACGAACGGTGAAAGCGCATCGGCCGTCGTTCGGTCCGCGGATTTCTGATGCGGAGAATTAACGAATGTTACGCGAAGGCGGGCGGGAATCCTGGAAAAATATCCCGTTTAAAACGGCGACGAATCGACAGACCGATACGAGGTAACATCGTATCGCCGTTGATATATAACTGCAGGACGTAATAATTAATTGAGGATTTTATCGGCACCAAATTGAACGAGACTTCAAATTGAAAATTACGTTCCGATGCGGCTGTAAAAATCGATAATACGCGGGTTGGTTATTCTTATTTTCGTTTCGTCTGCAGTTTTAATGCTGTTTCCGCTCGGCTCGTTCTCGCGGTGATTGAAAAGTTATTTTTAGGGTAAATGGAATATTTATTGTACAGAGAACTGATGAAAATATAGTTCGTAGTTTTTAGTTAAATATTATTTCAATTTTCATTTTTATTTCATACCTTGTCTATTTTATCATAACTCTTTCTAACCCCTTTGTATGGTAACGAAAACGTAGTGTCATTTTTATAACAAAGGGAACATTTATCGCAAAAAGCACTGACAAAAGTGCAGTTCGTACTCTTTGGTTTAGAATCATCTTCATTTTTATTTCACGCCTGACCTGTTTTATACTTCTCTCCGAGCTCCTCCCTTTTATTATAATCGAAATGTAGCGCCGTTTCTATATTGAATACGATATTTTAATTACGTTTGCGGTTACTATAAAATAGAGATGACTGCAGGGGGATAAAATACGTCAGAGATAGAATGGAAATAAAAATATGTGGTGACAACGAAAATTGAGAAATAGCGTTGAACGTCGAGTCGCAGCAGGCAAAATAAAATAAAATCATTCCATTCGAAAATGCGGTGTCATAAACTGGATATTTATTATATAAAGAACTGACAAAAAGAGTGCAGACACCATTTTTATTTTTATTTCACCCTTGACCTATTTTACGCTTCTCTGCGCAGCTTCTTTTATAAGAGAGATGCAACTGTAATTAAATGTTTCTGTATTAAATACTATATATTTGTAATATTTCAATTACATTTAAATTACTTTACTGCAATTCCATTTATATTATTTTACTGCAATTACATTTCAATTAATTTTCAGTTATTTTATTTTAATTACATTCAAATGATTTTACTGCAATTCCATTTCAATTACATTTCAGTTATTCCATTTCAAA
>NW_027587129.1:0-1318 GCF_028453695.1 Augochlora pura
TCTCCTGATACAAAATTCGAAATTTTAGGAGATAATTTTCAAAGTTTCTCGCAGAAAAATACCTCCTCGCACTTCATGTTCTCCTGATACAAAATTCGAAATTTTAGGAGGTAATTTTCAAAGTTTTTCGCAGAAAAATACCTCCTCGCACTTCATGTTCTCCTGATACAAAATTCGAAATTTTAGGAGGTAATTTTCAAAGATTTTCGCAGAAAAATACCTCCTCGCACTTCATGTTCTCCTGATACAAAATTCGAAATTTTAGGAGGTAATTTTCAAAGTTTTTCGTAGTAGTACAGCTCAATGAAAAGTCAGAAAAATACCTCCTGAAAAATACCTCCTCGAAACTCATGTTCTCCTGATACAAAAATCTGAAATTTTAGAAGGTAATTTTTCGAAATTGTTCGCAAGTAGTACGAGTCAACGTCAGGCCAGACATCAAATTTTAAAAATTTTCGGTAGTGTAACTCAACGATAAGTCAGACAATACCTCCTGAAACATACCTCCTCGAAACTCATGTTCTCCTGATACAAAAATCTGAAATTTTAGAAGGTAATTTTTCGACATTTTTCGCAAGTAGTAGGAGTCAACGACAAGTGAAACGAAAGAAATTAATGGAAAATTAAGCATGCTACGTAAAGGAAAAGGGTAGGTACAATAAACAAAAAAAGGATTTGTATTCAGCTTTATAATACTTTTATTTTCACTTATTAAACTTATTCTATTTTACAGTAATTTTTTAATATTGAAAGGGAGTCAGAACGAAGCTGGTATTCGTTAGAACTCCCTTTCTTACAACGACGATTTACTTAATTAACAATAACACATACAGGGTGATAATTGGCTGATGACGTTGACATGGGCCAAAATTAGTTGGGTGGAGCAATATGAGTCGTCGTCAGCGACTATGGGGGGGATGGGGGACTACAGCCGAAGTATGGGAATGTTGGCAGTAAGCATGTTTTTTAGCAGGACGGACTGTATTATCTTCTGTCTGCATCATAGTCGATAGTGAAGTCAGTACTCTAATCCAGCTCAACAGATGGCGAAACGAGTCTCTGAAACTTCATCAGCGACCTGACTTACCGATAGAAGGTGCCAGTGTTATGGGTAAAGAAGTTAGTCGACGAAGTTATCGACGACTAACTTATCTAAGAGTTTCAGCGTGTCGTCGCTACTAGCTTGAACGTTTCGCCGCAACGCGGAATGGCGCTGCACGAAGATTTAAATAAAGAAAGGGGGAAATTTCAGGAGATCTTTAATAACTAATAAATTATTGCAAATCCTGGTCAAATATTTCACGGAGTTATGCACGAA
>NW_027587130.1:0-6027 GCF_028453695.1 Augochlora pura
CTTCAATATTCTCGTGGAAATGCTCCGACACGGCGTTTCGTTTCCGAGCAGTTTTTCCTGCCGGATACATTAAATGCCGGCGATACGAGGGACGGTCTCGGTGATCTCGCGGCGGCCATTGTTCGAAGACGCGTTTTCCTTCGTTCGCAGTTTTACAAGCGATTAGTTGTTTTAATTAATTAAGGGGAGGGCGAGAAATTCAAATGGGGCGATTGGAAGTCTGGTCTACCATCTGAAGATCGATGATTTTTTTATTCTATGTTCCGATGATTATTTATCAATGATGAAATGTTGTGACAAACGTGAAATAAAGCTTCAGCGTTGTTGACGTGGGTGCCATTTAGATTTAGATTAAGATCTCTCTTGCTAAGCCTTGCCAAGCATTGCCAAGCCTAGTTGACTCTTATCAAGCCTAGTTGACTCTTACCAAGCCTTGCCAAGCCCTACCAAGCCTAGTTGACCCTTACCAAGCCTTGCCAAGCCTAGTTGACCCTTACCAAGCCTAGTTGACCCTTTCCAAGCCTTGCCAAGCCCTACCAAGCCTAGTTGACCCTTACCAAGCCTTGCCAAGCCTTACCAAGCCTAGTTGACCCTTACCAAGCCTAGTTGACCCTTACCAAGCCTAGTTGACCCTTACCCTTACCAAGCCTTGCCAAGCCTAGTTGACCCTTACCAAGTCTAGTTGACCCTTTCCAAGCCTTGCCAAGCCTAGTTGACCCTTACCAAGCCTAGTTGACCCTTACCAAGCCTTGTCAAGCCTTACCAAGCTAAGTTGACCCTTACCAAGCCTTGCCAAGCCTTACTAAGCCTAGTAGACCCTTACCTAGTAGACCCTAGTTGATCCTTACCAAGCCTTGCCAAGCCTTACCAAGCCTAGTTGACCCTTACCAAGCCTTGTCAAGTCTTACCAAGCCTAGTAGACCCTTACCAAGCCTTGCCAAGCCTTACCAAGCCTAATTGATCCTTACCAAGCCTTGCCAAGCCTAGAAAAGTCTCGGCGCGCTGTGCTTACCGAGCCTAGCCGATTATCAGCGAGCCTCGCCTCGCCGCATCGCGCCGCAGCGTCGATGAAGCGCGGCGGCACAAAAGCCCGCGAAACTAGAGCAGTACACAGGGAGAACGGCATCGTTTTAGTAGAATTAATTGAAATTTACCCGGCCCCCTGTTGTTCCACGACTGATCCTCGAATGCTGACAATAGTCGCAGCCGGCTATTTATAATTTCATAATTCTAGGCCATGCGCGCGGTCTTTTCTCCGTATATGCAACCGGGTATATCGAGCGCTGGATAAGAAGGGCGCGTGTGCCCCGCTTATGCGAACGCTGAACGCGAAAACCAGCGAAATAGGGTATTCGAATCGTTTCGAATGAATTATTCCTACGAAATATTATTATTATAATATTCTTATTATATTCTTATAATATTATAGTCTTCGAATAAAATATTGCTTTCTGTGAACTATCTCTCAGATAAAATTTCCGATTTCTTCAGATAAAAATCGTCGCCTACAAATTGAATATTTATCCTAAGCGTACAGTGTTCTAATCTTTTTGCATCGCGGAGATCCGGTACATCTAGTAAACCGGCGCGAAAATTCATTTTGAAACTTAAACAATGAAATCCCCTCGTCGTCGTTCCGCTGTGTAAAACAGTCCCTTATAAGGAAATATTTACAGTAATTCTCACAAGTTCCGAACAGAAAAGTATCGGAATTGCTAAAAACTTAATTCAACCCTGAAATTACCCCAACAATAAATTTAACCAATAAACAATTCACACACCGATAAATAATAACTCCATTTCCTTCTCGCAATAAAGAAAACTTGCCTCGCCATCATTCCTACCCACATACCGGGTGTGTCAAAAAAATCTCCATCGGTACAGAAACTGTCAAAAAATTATTTAAAAAATCGGGAATAATTATCTACACGTGTCAGCGTTTATTTATATCGTCGGCGTCTATTTTGTAAAAGGGGATTCGTCGAAATTAAATAAAAAGTATCGCGCGACGAGCGGACGCGAGAGGATTGTATGCGCGGCGCCGCGAGGTCTTTCAAAACGTAAACGGTCGATTTTCGCGGACAGTAAGGACACCTGAAAAGAAGACAATGAGCATTCAACTCCCGCGATCCATCTTTCTCTGCCGCCGCCGCTGTTTCCCCGCTGCCTTCCTGCACCGTCCATTCTTTCGCCGCAACTCCGTTTATAATTGTCCGCCATTAAGTAAGCGCCTAGTTACCTAGTCGGCGAGAGCTACTATGGCGGCGACGAGGATCAGTCCTCTCGTAACTCCCGCGTCCGCACCCTTCATCCGCCCCCTCCCCTCCCCCCACACTTCCGACGCTCGACCGTGTCCTCCCGACTCACTTCTGGTTATCATTTGCATAATTTCGTGGCTGCTCGGGCGCGTCCGGAGTGAAACTCGTCGAGACGGCGATGCTGAAATCGGGACGCGCTGTGCATAGTCCACGGACAAACAAAATCGAGATGCTGTTTTGAAAAATAATATTGTAAATTATTTTGAAAATAATTTTGTGATATATTTATGAGTAATGTGATTATTATTTTAACCGAGTAATGTAACAATTGAGCGATATAGTGATTGAAAAATACTATAATTAAATAGTCGAATAATTGAGTAATATAATATAGCATAGCATAGTATAGTATAGTATAGTATAGCATAGCATAGCATAACAGAGAATAGCATAGTATAGCATAGCATAGCGTAACATAACTTTTTCAATCAATATTAAACACATAACATGTAAAAATGCAATAAAACATACGAGCAGGTGCATTGTAATATATCCAGTGCCTGTCGCAATTTCATGAAACTAATAAAACTTCCGAATGAAAATAAGCGTTTTTAATGAAACGTGTGCCATTCGGAGGAATAAAATATTCGATGAAATACTCGGTAAAATATTCGACATTATTGCCTCTCTCATAACCTCTCTCGCCGTCTATTCGACTATCAAAGAAATCGATCCCGCGGCATTCTCCTACAGAGAATTGATTCCGCGAGAATTTATATTCTTGTAACAGCCCCCGAAAGTATAATATAGAGGCCGCGGGGAAATAATGCAGACGCCGTTTATCCTAAACAGTTGAACGCGAAATTTTTCAGCGAAATTCTGAGTTATATCGCGACGGCCGATAATTTTCGACCCGGATGAAATACGAATACGGGCCGCCGTCTGAATATATTCAGCTCTCTCTCTCCCTCCCCTCTCTCTCTCTCTCTCTCTCTCGCTCTCTTTCGATTTTACAGTATCGCGAGTTTTACAGTAACACAACCCGTACAGGATCCAGGCCGCGGAAAACACGCGGGCTTTAATCGTAAATATTGATGCCGTGACGCGTGTGTAGGGGGCGCGAGTGGGGCGCATTAATTACGGCACGGTGATCGCAATTAGTAATGTGTCATCGTTTTACAAAATCGTTGTTTACCCGACACGCGAATTCTTCGCCGGCCCGTGATCGAATTAATTAACGCACGGCTAATTAACGCCGGGAAAAATCGCGGCGAGACCATTCCGTTCTGCGAGACGCTCGTGCTGGAGCAATGGTGTACAGGGTGTTTCAAAAGTTATTTGTAATTGGAACTGAGAGGTTGCCGAAGTTTACGAGGTCATTTGAAGCAACTTTTTCCTTTGCGAGATTCTTCTGCGAGGCTTCGTTTACGAGTTATTGGAGAAAAACATTGACCAATGAGAGGCGAGCTCGGAGACTGCTGCGTGGATGGTACACGCCCAGTTCTGCTGATTAACTCGGCTACCGCTAGGTGGATGGAAGCCCAGTTTTGCTGATTAGCTCGGCTGCAGCTAGGTGGATGGTACCCGCCCAGCTCTGCTGATTGGTTTGGCAGTGCTCGCCTCTTATTGGTCAGCGCTTTTTCGTTGATAACTCGTAAACGATGCGTCGGAGAAAATTTTTGTAAAGGAAAAAGTTGCTTCAAATGATCTCAAGAACCTTATTACAGATTTTACAGATTTTTGGATACAAAAATTAATATTAATTAATCTTCCTCCCTATATATTTTTTTACGTTGCATCACTCTCTGGTATTTTTCCGCCAATCATATTCTCCCGAACATCCGCCATTGTCAACGAAGCGGAACCGACGATTCCGCCGTTCCCCGGATGTGCTCTCAGATTCGTCTTCACCGATGTAATCGCCGTCGATAGAAATCGCGTTATTACGCGACAAAGCCGGGCCGTCGTTCCGCGACTTCGCTCGAAACTGCGAGCGTATCCCGTCGACAATACACCATTTAATTGGGATATTAATTAATTTGCAACCGGACGGGGCCTCTCTCTCTCACTCTGCCTATTCGTCGAGCGGCTCTCGAACGTTCTATTGTCGAGACACCGTGTCGACTCGTTCACAGTGTCTGATGATGCCGTGCACCTGTTCGCGCGAACGAAACTAAGTCCGCGCGATTTTCTCGCTTAATTTTTAACGACGAAAGTTGAGTGCGACGGAGTTGCAGCGCGTTTATTAAATTCAATTAATGGCATAAGTAAAAGTGCTAACAAGACATCATTTGTTACGTAGTGACGTGATTGTTAATTGTTGTGAGATAGGTTTATATTAATCGATGAGGACTTTTAATTTTATCGAAGCTTCTGATTCAGGAAAATTGGTTGTTGCGAGCAATTTTTGAGAAATTCGTTAATTATAATTGACGCAATTTTTGCTCCCGAAATTTCTCTTTTTGCGTAAACAATTACCTCGAGAATAGCAAGAAATGCCAAGATAATAAGACGCGTGGATGTTCGTTAAAAATCGCAAAACTTTCGCGCCTTTCCATCGCATTTTCCGGTCACCCTAACTTCCAATAATTCAAAAACCATTACGACGAGACTTGTATTTAGTGTTCCAAAGTTTACCGATAATTTTCCATCGCAGCTCGGCGATCTTCGCTTCGAGGATCCATCGCCAATGATCTCTCGGCCGCATTGTGACCGCCGTTGAACCGGGCGTTTTTTCCGTCACGGTGTCGCGCGATGTATGAAAACAGTACGTGCACACTTTCACGGTTCGTTCGCCTTCAATAGACCGTTTGATAAAGTTATCGGAGGAGCCACCGGAAGTCGTGAGCACGCTGCATCTTCTTGCCCCTTCTTGGCGAACGTCCCCGAAACGTTCGTCAGCGAGATAAGTCGCGCGCGCTCGAGATCGGCCACGCTCTCGGTAGAACTTTTATCGAACAAACGATCGGGAAATAATGGCCGCTGTTTCCCCGTCGATTTCATGGCAGAAGTATATCTCTCGCGGTGTTTCTGTTATCCGCGATCGCTGGGCGACGTCGTTCTTCGAGAACTGTTTTCACGTGTTGTCGCCGGAATTTGTTATATTTATAATATAACTATTATAATACGTTTGGACGATACCATTTCGAATCGAGAGTTATTCGAACTGTTTCAATTAAAAATTACTCGAATAAATATATATCTGCGTTATTTATTCAAACGAACACTTCTCAGTCGACTGATACTAAACTAACAAATATTCCGTAAAAATGATAAAGAAAGAAATATTCATTCCGCTAACCATCGTAATTAAATATCAATTCGAAGTACTGATATCAACGCAGACATTCGTAACATATTGTATAAAGATCGAAGGTGAAAGTTAACATCTTGATCGATGCGCTGCCAGCAGTTTTGTGCAACAGCTTCAATCTTGAATTTTTCAGCTCTGCCGGTGGCTCGTAATTACGACACGTAGAAGCTTCTACGAGTGTATCGTTGCGTCTCTATTGGCTTCTACAGTGCTCGCGCAGCAGCGCAACGTATACAACCAGGGGCACGCCGATTCGGTTCGCCCTTTCACCTTTCCCACCAGCGTTTCGTCGAGAGGATTCGCTCTCCTCAACCTTGCTCTCCCTCAATTTCTACGATCTCAGTTTCCCACCGGTTTTCCCATTTAATCAATCTGCTCAGTCATTTAAACGCGACCCACCCCGTCGACGCTATCGCATCGCGCGTTCTCAACCATCGCGAATGCAACGAGCCCCGC
>NW_027587131.1:0-1318 GCF_028453695.1 Augochlora pura
CAATGTTGTTTTTCTAGTAGTCAGTCTGTTGTTGTCATTGTAAGTATGTAGACGTGATTCGAAAACCGCTCCTCGAAAATATTCTAACGAAATTTTTCTGATTCAAGATGGACTTCCATTGTCTACTGCTGACCCTTGGTCCAGCCTGTGGTTACTAGCGGCCATCGTAGTGGTCAGCTATGGTAATTTAGGTGGATATCAATTATGATTTAAATGGTTATCGGCGGACACTCAAATAATTATCAGTGATCATTCAAGTGTTTCTCAGTGGTCGCCCTAGTGGTCAATTCTGGTCATATTTCCGAAATGCTAGCTCGTATCTGCACTTCTCGATGCTGCTTTTTTCTTCTGCTGCCTTTCTTTGCCGTTGCTGCTGTTTCCCGAGTTAACTTCACAAAAAAATGTGAGTCGCACGCTCCTCTTTTATTACGCTATAACGTAAGTTTTGGGTCTCCACTCCAGCAACCTCCTCGTGGTGAGACTCGGGCAATCCATGTAATTGCCGATTTTGAATCAGCTGTAAATTCGTTTACAACTAATTCTAAATCTGTAATTACATGGAGCTAATGGCTGTGATTTGGTGATGGGTAGTTTTAAGTATTAAGTAGAATTTGATTTTCTTGTGTTACTTTTTCAAGTAGAAGGTTTCGGGAAGGACTCGAATTATGTTTGCTGCGGTTCCACGTCGCAATCTTGGGATCCGTATCAGACGGCCATTTGGCTAGCCGGGAGATTTCGTGGGAGTGTTTGCTGCTGCTGTTCTTTGTAACTACATGGATGTAAATGGCGGACGGCTCATGTGTGAACGGAAGCAGAGATCGAGAGAATCGTTGCGGGCTTCTTCGTCGGCATGTTTTCCTGTTCCGGAATTCTAAAGCAGCTGTCTTTTGTCATCAAGTAGTGAGTGAATATTTCAAGCAATTATTACGTAGAAATTGTAGTATTTTTTAACGAGTACAGTGACCAAAGGGTTGCCCGGCAATCCTTTGAGTGGTAATATGTTTCTCAGTTAAGTAGGGTCTTTCTGCACGCTGCGATTTCTTTCAATATTTTCAACTATTGCTAATTTTATTTCGAAAATGTCAAAAGATCGGTCTTTTGGATCATGCGTTCAATATAACACGGATGTTGCAAAAATTATATCGGTACATTTACTGTACCAATATAACGAACAACTTTCATCCGATTAATCGTATTAGAGATCGCGTGCTGAAAGACGGCCCCCTTTATATAAAATATATTTCTTAAAATTCAAAGTAGAGTCTCACTTTTTCTTGTTTTCATATTTTTATTAAACTTATTCGTACGAATCTTTTGC
>NW_027587132.1:0-1318 GCF_028453695.1 Augochlora pura
TTTCCTTCGTCGATTACCAAATACACGCGCAAGAAAATATCCATTACATAACCTGACAAATGAATTCTCTCGTTCGAAGTCAACGAACGACAACCGTGCTCGTAAAACAAATCGCGATGGCAGGTGTGCCTAGATCCTGTTGGTATTCCACGATCACGCGAAGTAATGGCCGTGACACGAACTCTTTTTAAACGCGAGATGGCACGCGCGATACGCGGCGTTATGATAAGTGTGCGGCTGCGGGGTCGCGCGAAGTTGTCGAACGGAAACGACAAATTTCATGCCGGGACGTCAATTAGACAATTTCTAGGGTCGGACCGATTCACGTAAACGATAGCGAACACCGTCTAACTATCGTGCCAGTTTCAGACGTTTAATACCGAGAACTGGAAGGACGGTGCCCAACGTTTCATTTAAAGGCGACGGGGGGTGGCAGCGGAGCCGAGGGGGGAAGCGTAAACTGTTCGCCATTTTGTTGAATCAGTTCTGGTACTTTTGATAGGAAAATTAGACTTGAGATTTAATTTTGCGGAAATAGTTAAAAATGCGTACTATATGCAAAGGGTATAGTATAGTATAGTATAATATAGTATAATATGGTATAGTATAGCATAGCATAGCACAGCACAGCATAGCATAGCATAGCATAGCATAGCATAGCATAGCATAGCATAGTATAGTATAGTATAGTATAGTACAGTATAGTATACAGTATACCCCCCTCGGATCAAATTAGGATCCACAAATTTCATTTACTCGAAATTGTAAAATAGAATCCAAGAGCCATATATTTCAATTCACTTTATAATATAAAACATTAACGCGGGATATAATTTATTAACCATAAATACGCGTTTAAGGGTAACAAAATGTTTCCTTACGAACACTATTCAGCCACGTTCGATCCGCTCGCTTTCGTCATACGAACTGTTTCCTTTCTCGTTTGCACAATCTGCTCTTCCCTGTTTTTCCCAGTGAATTCATTCGCTTCATTCACACTCGCCTTTTGACAACCAACAATCAAAGCACCTGATAGACATCAATCAATATCACGAAACGCATGCAATGTCACGTGCACCGTGCACATACCGTGCACACACTTGCGCATACAGCGCTGCTAACATAATGCACAGGAATAGATATACGATTCCACGTTTGTACCGAATTAACTGTGTAAAAATTGTACTAATTATAGTGTGTGTACACAGCAGTTACTTTTACGAAGTAGGTTATGCACATTAATGACGGCGTGTCGGTGACACAATAGTTCAAACGCGTGTATCGGTTGTGTGCTTCTGAGAAATGTTAATGTTTATGG
>NW_027587133.1:0-1318 GCF_028453695.1 Augochlora pura
AGGAATATGGGAATGTAGAATGCAGGAATGTAGGAATGCGCAATGTAGGAATGTAAGAATTTTGGAACGTGGAATGTAGGAATGTGGAATGTGGGAATGTAGGTATGTAGGTATGTAGGAATGTAGGAATGTGGAATGTGTGAATGTAGAAAGGTAGGAATGTAGGAATGTGGAATGTGGGAATGTAGGAATGTAGGACTGTAGGAATGTTGGAATGCGGAATAGGGAATGGGGAATGTGCAATGTAGGAATGTAGGAATGTAGGTATGTAGGTATGTAGGAATGTTAGAATGCTGGAATGTGGAATGGGGAATGTGCAATGTAGGAATGTAGGTATGTAGGAATGTAGGAATGTTGTAATGTGGAATGTGGAATGTGGAATGCGGAATATGCAATGTAGAAATGTAGGTACGTAGAAATGTAGAAATGTGGGACTGTAGGAATTCGGATTGTGGAATGTGGGAATGTGGGAATGTAGGAATGTAGGAATGTAGGAATATAGAAATATAGAAATATAGAACTGTGGAAACATAAAACTATAGAAATATAGAAATATGAAAATGAAAAAATATCTAAATATAAAGGGTGGGGCAAATAAAATGTTACAAAGCAATACCTCCATTATCGTTAATGATACGCGAAAATGTTTGTGGAACAAATTGTTTGGTTCGAAGGGGCACATGTTGTTGCGCGATGTGAACTACTCGACAAAACACGAACGAACATCATTTCGAGCATGTTCTGTAGGTAGAATCAAACCAAAGTTAGTGGATTCTGTGAAAGTGATTATTGCGATATTTTTCGGTTTTTCAACTATTTTCATACTTTGTGCGGCTAGAATGATCTTGAGTTATAGGTCGCTGGATTCGTCTTAAAATCGGCAATAATGGCATCGAAAAACAAATACATAGTTCCATCTGAAAAAACGTCGGTGACCTCCAATTCTCAAAAAATATGACCTTCAAAAAAAAATCATTTCCACCACAACATGTCCCCCTTCGAACTAAACAATTTGTTCCTGAAGCATTTTTGCGTGTCATTAACGCTAATGGAGATATTGCTTTGTAACACTTTATTTTCCTCACCCTGTATATATTAGGACACATTTATTATAAAAATATAAAATTTAGATTACTATAATAAGGAAAGAATAACCTAGGCATAACCTAAAAATAATATAAACACAACCTAAAAATACTATATACATGACTTAAAAATAACACAACTACATGTAAAAAGATAATACATTTAACTTAAAAGTACAAAATCTGGCTTACGAAAATTAACAAAATTAAATATGATTTAATAGTATAAAATC
>NW_027587134.1:0-1318 GCF_028453695.1 Augochlora pura
CATATTATGTTGTAACTCGATTATGTACACTTCAATTCCCTTGTATCCTCTTGCATCCCCCACATATCCACGCATATTATGTTGTATCTCACTTATATACACTTAAATTCCCTTCTATCCTCTTGTATCTCTCTTATATCCTTGGATATTATGATGTATATCACTTATATACACTTGAATTCCGATGTAGCCTCTTGTATCTCTCTTATATCATTGCATATTATGTTGTATCGCACTTATATACACTTAATTTTCCTTGTATCCTCTTGTATCTCCCTGATATCCTTGTGTATTATGTTGTATCTCCCTTATCTACACTTAAAGTCCCTTCTATGCTCTTGTATCTCTCTTATATCCTTGGACATCATGGTGTATATCACTTATATACACTTGAATTCCTTTTTGTCCTCTTGTGTTTCTCTTATATCCGTGGAAATTATGTTGCATCTCCCTTATGTACACTCAAATTCCCTTGTATCCGCTTGTATCTCCCTGATATCCTTGCATATTATGTTGTATATCACTTATGTACACTTAAATTCCCCTGAATCTTCTTGTATCTCCCTTATATCCTTGGTTATTATGTTGTACCTAACTTATATACACTTAAATTCTCTTGTATCCTCTTGTGTCTCTCTCACACAATTGGATATCATGTTGTATCTCACTTATATACACTTAAGTTCCCTTGCATCCTCTTCTATTTCTCTCATATAATTGGATATCATGTTTTATCACACTTATATTCACTTAAATTCCCTTGTATCCTCTCCTGTCCCTCCTATATCCTCGGATATTATGTTTTGTCTCACTTATATACAATTAAATTCCTTTTCATCCTCTTGTGTTTCTCTTATATCCGTAGATATTATGATGTATCTCCCTTATGTACACTTAAAGTCCCTTCTATGCTCTTGTATCTCTCTTATATCCATGGATATTATGTTGTATCTCCCTTATGTACACTTAAAGTCCCTTCTATGCTCTTGTATCTCTCTTATATCCTTGGATATTATGTTCTATCTCACTTATATGCACTTAAATTCCCTTGTATCCTCTAGTGTTTCTCTTATATCCGTAGATATTATGTTGTATATCCCTTATGTACAATTAAAGTCGCTTGTATCCTCTTCTATCTCTCCTATATCCTTGGATATTATGTTTTATCTCCCTTATGTACACTTAAAGTCCCTTCTACCCTCTTGTATCTCTCTTATATCCGTGGCAATTATGTTGTATCTCCCTCATTTACACTTAAATTCCCTTGTATCATCTTGTATCTCCCTGATATCCTTGCATATTATGTTCTATCTCACTT
>NW_027587135.1:0-1318 GCF_028453695.1 Augochlora pura
AGAAATTGCTACAGAATTTTTGTTATTCCTGCAATTGATATTGTAATGTCTTGTTTGAACTACCGCTGTAAATATAGCCAAGTGTTTAATAAGCTCTAGCGTGTAGCCCCTTCTCTGATTTTAAAATTGTGTAAAAACGGTTCCACGGAATAGAAGCAGATATTGGGTTGTTGCAAAAGCAATTTCGCTTTCCCAAATTGATAGTTTACAAAAAACAGAAATTACTTTTTCAACAACTGATTCATTTTGTTTGGCTGATAGGTTCACTGAAGCGATATGTGAAATTGAAACATAAGAAAGTTTTTAAAATTGTTTCATAAGATATTTAATCTTGAAAAATAGACTGTCTATCGTGTTTCCTAAATAAAGATTTGTGGACAGTTTTTTTAAAAAAAAAAGACGCTTTTTTAAGAAGCTTCCCTTTGTTGCAGACAGGAAGTTGCGGTAATAAAGTAACACGATTGGCGAATCAACCCTTCGCCTACAAAAGATACCTCTTCAGGGTCATTCAAAATTACCATCAACTAATGTATTGATTTTCTGTAGCCTCTGCGGATCAATGAATCTAAATTTGCTCGTTATTTTAATATAAAAATAAATGTAAATATTCGTAAGTGAACCAAGAAACATCCGATTAACAATACTCTCGTTCGCAATTGATAAATTGCTCGTCCTACATTTGTGAACTAGTAAAAATTTAAATGGAGAACGTTTCTAAATATTAATACGAAGCATTAAAATTCGAATGATGGTGTGTGGAATAGTGAAAATCGTGGTGGGCTTATTGTTGTTGATAGAAGGGCGATTCCTGGGAATTTATTTCCGACGAAGCGGTTTTTAGTTTCATCTTTCCGGACTGTATTCCTGTAGTTCGAGGGTCCATAGCGGCGGCAGTCCCGCAGGAAAAAAATCAATGGCATCCATTCCATTGACATGCACGAATGTGTTCAAGTCCAAGGTCAATAGTCCTTTTGAAATCAATCTTCCCGCAGTTCGAGTTAGGGAAATTTTTGAACTGTATCTCCCGTTAGCTTCTGGTAACTACGTACTGTTAGGAAAAAATGGGGTGGCCGGAAATTGCTATTTTGTGCATACGCATATATAAATAAATATAAACGTACAAAAATACGGCAAAAACTTAATCAAAATTAAAAATATTTTTACAGTACTTTTTGGTTTAATAAAGATATCACGGAAGGAGGTACATTTTTGATATTATCTATCTCCATAGTTCCTATTTTAATAACTTTATGTTCGTATTATATAAATTAATGTTCGTATTGTATAAATATGTAAAGCGATCCCAGAACGTATTTTG
>NW_027587136.1:0-1317 GCF_028453695.1 Augochlora pura
TGGTAAAGAAAAAAGTTACTTCAAGTGACCCCAGGAACCCCTCATTTCCTAACTGCTAGTGATTTTTGGGAGACCCTGTATTTAGTATATCATATATGAAATTTTTACCACGCGGCTGTTCCTTTGTTATGTTGCATTGTTATAGTATAATATCAAGTGTGCGAATTTATGCACTTCAAGTAATATTTATCCGTTTGCACTCGTAT
The DNA here is from genome assembly GCF_028453695.1 of Augochlora pura. NCBI lineage: Eukaryota > Metazoa > Arthropoda > Insecta > Hymenoptera > Halictidae > Augochlora > Augochlora pura. The sequence continues at coordinate 207 of NW_027587136.1, forward strand.
TTCTCTTTTCAGAAGACATAACAAAACTATTGATAATTGTGACGAGTTCAAAGTTAACAATTTTTGATTCATAAAACCTGGATCGATACAATCTCTTATCGAATTTTATATAACATTTTAAGTGCAACCTGAGTATATAGAGATTGACAGTGAACATTCTGTTTAGCTAGCATTCTTGCGATCAGTTAGGAAAAGGCCATGAAAGTATAAAAATTTGTTTGACTACAGAAAATTTAAATTTTACATTGGTTATTTTAGAGTGTACAGTGTAAAGTGCAAGTGGAAAGATCTCTTTGACTACAGAGAATTTAGATCATCATAAAATTGTTTAATTCTGTTGCACGTTTAATTCAACAATAAAATTTGTTAATTTTCTTTGAGAAGACAATATTTTTCTATTAAAAGAACGCGAGGAAGGTTATTTTTTAGAAGAGGACTTTTTCCACATTTGGCGACTAGAAACATGCTAATTTCATTTTCGTCTTTCTCAATAATCATTATGTGTCATAAAGTTAAAGATTTCCAAGAGAACTGCCGAATTGCATTTTCGAAGCCTACAGCTGGGACGTGCTATAAACCGGGTAATCCGAAGGGTCACCCTAACCTAGTACGCGACGGTACCGCAACCGTCGTAGGCTGACCTGGACGATTCCCGTAGCACTTTTTAACGTTGTAAATTACACACAACGAAGCACTCTCACAGCGCGACAAGAGGGTGTCGCCGCGTTAAAGAAGGCACTGATTGGTACTCTACAGCAATCGGCAAAACCCAATCAGTGCCCTTCTATCATACCGTAATGCAAATTCTCGAGGAAACCTCCAAAATGCAGAAACGCCCGCACCCCCAGACGAATTCCAAGTTCAACGATCGAACAATTCGTCTTCTAACACTCTTCTTCTAAACGTCCAATGAGTCTCACATCGGTGAGACACATCGGTCTCCACACTTCGGCAACACCGCTCAACGTAAAACATCGTCGCCAACATACGATAACGAACGTCTCACACGGAGACTACGGGAAAGCACACGCAACAGCATCTTCAATCTTATCTAGGTAGTTTCTCGTTAACACGTTGACGCCGGCATGGGCCACCGGTGGCCCATGCTTGT
>NW_027587137.1:0-1317 GCF_028453695.1 Augochlora pura
TGACATTTCAACCTCTTTAGATTACGGAAAGGAAACCTCAGATGAAATCCAAATATCCACTACTACGAATCTGTATGGTTACATACAGTCAGTCCCATAAGTATTCGTACCCTCATTGCTTATAAGAGAAATCTGATGAAATCAAGGGATGCATGTAAGCTTTTTCAATAAAGTTTTTATTATGCATGGACACATGTATAAAGTTTATTTATACCAAATTATAACAATCTTAATTAACTAATAACAAAAATATATTGACTTTACTCCCCGCAGTATGTAATAACAGTCCACAAAAGTATTCGTACCATTCTTAGCAGAGTCTCGATTTTGTTATGTTGCACCGTCATTTCACGTCGAAAATAATTTCTACAGTTGCCAGTCAGCTGGGTGAATGCCAACAAAGTAGTCTAGTTCAAAACTTTGTCAGAATAACATCAATAATCAGAAATTAGTCGAAAGAAGTCCGAGATTACTCTAGAAAAGCGTAAAATAATTTTTAAATTACACCAAGGAGGCTAAAGTTATGTTGAGATAGCAAAAATAGTAGACAGAAGTAAATCGACGATTCAATTAATTATTAAACTGATAAAACAAGTGATACTTTGTTAAATAACAAACGTACTACAAGACGAAAGATTTTAACAATTCGAGAAAGAAATACTATTATACGTGAAGTGCAAAAAAATCCTGGAATTAGTGCGCCTAAATGAGCTACAATGTGTAGCGACACGTTCAATAAGAAGGTTTCTGCGGAAACCTGTCGAAGATTATTAAGAAGTGAAAATTTTCACGTTCGAACACCGAGGAAGAAGCCCTTCATTAGTAAAATTAACATGACAAAGAGATTAGCATTTCCGAAGGATTACAGAAATCAAAGTACTACCTTTTGGACAAAAGTTATTTTCTCAGATGAGTCGAAATTTAATATTTCTGCATGTGACGGAAGAGGAAAAGTTTGGAGAAAGTCTAATACAGAATTAGAATTAAAAAATGTACAATCAACTGTAAAGTACGGCGGAGGCTCCGTTATGGTGTAGGGCTGAATGACGGCATCCGGAGTGGGCAAACTTGTCTTTATCGATGGAATTTTGGATGAGATAAAATATAAAAATATACTCAAAGAAAATCTGCACTCAAGTGCGATTAAGCTTGGTCTGGAAGATGACTACTATTTTCAACGCGACAATGACCCGAAGCATACTACTCGGATTGTTCTTGAGTGGATACTTTACCACGTTCCTCATTTTTTTACATACACCTGCTCAGAGTCCAGATACAAATCCTATAGAAAATTAATGGGCGGAAATAAATAAAAGA
>NW_027587138.1:0-1317 GCF_028453695.1 Augochlora pura
AATAATAGTAGTAAGAATAAAATAATAATAATAGTAGTAAGAATAAAATAAATAAAATATTAATAGTATCAAACTCGTTTATATTCAGAGATTGTTCAATATAACAAATATTGGTTTTGGTAGGAAGCATAATTTCGTACGCATGAATTGCAATAAATTATATAAATAAATTAGAAATATCTGAGATCAGAAAATATGTTTGAAATGTTCGTCGCCCAATATGACTCAATCAAAATTCTTACACAACCCAAAACCGATAATAGGAACGCTTAGGATATTTTATAAAGTATAATTATATATATATTAAATACAAATTAATGAATAACAAATATAACAGTGCGTGAATTTTTAATAATTCTATTTTGTCTATTTTATATTTTTGCTGATGCTTATTCCATTAAATTCCTGTGCTAAAAATGGGATTCCCATAAATAAAATAAATCAAGTAAATCAAATAAATAAATAAAGTCCTGTTTAACTAAAAGAAGAAGAGCATCGAATGTAATAAAAATGGCTTCGAATGCAAAGGGTTAGAACGTTTATTATAGAACGGTCGCCGTTTATTATAGATCGCGATGAATGATCGATAAGGGTGGGAGGGAGAGGGTAGGGGAGGAGGGGAGGGACTCGCAGCCAATTCCGCGGAACTTTCTTACCGTGGTACAGCAATTAATAATTTCGCGCAATTTCGAAAGTAACTACATCGAAGTTGCTTTGCGCGCACCGCGTTTTACCGAGTTCCACCAACAACTGCGAACAATGCAACTTCGAAATTACGTTAAGCTGTTTCCGATATAAAATTCCATACCGCGCTGCATCGGCGACGGCAGGCTTCAGCGAATTATCCGCGCGCCGGATTGGTTAATGATGATCGGAGCACAAATTATTCCGTCGCCATTGTTTTTTGACGAGGCGAGAAACTATTGAAATAATAATCACCTAAATTATTACATTTAAATTATAATAATATATTTTATATATAAAATCACCTGAATAATTATATAAAATCCTATTATATCTAAATTAAACTATCCTATTATATCTAAATTATACTATCCTATTATACTATCCTATACTATCCTAATTATACTATACAAATAATAAATAACAAAACTATAAAAGACGAAAAAGAGCAACAAATCTCATTACAAAAGTCTCTCTATCGAATTAAAAGAGCGATTTACCGGCAACGGTGTACAGGACGTTCAAAAAGGGTTGAATCAGGGTGGAGCTTCTTCGAACGTGTATTTCGGCACGCGAGCAACACCCTCTTAACACGTTGACGCCGGCATGGGCCACCGGTGGCCCATGCTTGTC
>NW_027587139.1:0-1317 GCF_028453695.1 Augochlora pura
CTCGGTTGATCCGCGCCTTTTATTCGCGAATCACCGTTACAAAAATTGCTAATAAACGTCGCGAAACGATTCGAATCTCCGTCGACGGGGAGGGGGGGATCATCCCACCGTATTATGTTGCACCGATGCACCCCGCTCTCCGGCGCGGCGTGTCTGTCTGCGCACGCCTATTTGCTTTCGGTGATCTCGGGGAACCGGAGCCAGCAACAAGTAACGCACACCTCCCGCGATCAGAATAATCCCGCGGTGCTTCTCGAGGATATGATTTTCTTCCGAGCCGAAACACGTTTCCGCTCGCACGGGCGACGGCGGCGCCGCGTAAACCGGGACAGGATACAGCGAAATAAATGCTGGCATGGAAATAATACCGGGAAGTTCGGCAGTTTCGGTTACTTTCGCGGCGGATTCCTCGGCTAACCAGATTCCCGGGAGTTCCTTTCGACGAATCTCGTTGCGGCCACGTCGGAAACAGGTGCGTCTAGCCTTTTATCAGGATAGGGGGAGGGGGAGGGAAAAGTTCGGATGAAAACGTCTCCCTCTGAATGCGTGTATCACTGGTATCTTCGCTGGCGAAACTTCTTGAATAGTATAAAAATCAGTGACAGGTTTGTTATATCTTAAAATTAAGTATTACTTTCGTTAAGAAAGAAATGTAGTTTTATACTTCGAAATCGAGTATTATTTTTGCTGAGAAAGTAGTATCAATATCTTCGCTTGCAAGAAGCATCTATTGAACAGTATAAAGATCCTAATTCAACTATTATTTGAATAATAATTTTGTTTAAAGACGTTTCGAATAGCGAGCTTATTAATCACGATTTTATTCAGCGGCGATTCTAACTTTATTTTATTCGTCTCGAATTTGATTAAAAAGCGATTCGATTTCATCCAACAATGATTCCAATAACAATTTGATTCAACGATTATTGGAATTTTGTTGACGACCGCCGAAAAGTAGTTTAGATTGAAACGAATTAATCGAACAGGGAAGCTGCTTGGTAAAATTTGATCGTTTCCCGGGGGGTAAATGTTCACGGTGAAACAGTGGAAAAGACGGGAGACGGGCCGGAGACGTCGCGGAGGGGAAACCGAGAAGACAGACAACCGAGAGAAGCGAGCGCAGTTACCTTAGATATGCGTAGCAGGCGAACGGAATTCTGGGCGAGCACCTTCCACGGCGAAGCGGCGCGCCGCATTGTCTTCGTCTCGAATCTCCATTGTTTTATTCGAGCTTGAAGCGAATCCCCCGTGACACGAGCCTCTGAATTCGGATATCCGTTGTCTACGCGAAACCTATCCCCCACCGTTGCGGTTGCG
>NW_027587140.1:0-1316 GCF_028453695.1 Augochlora pura
TTAAAACTAGCATGATTTTATAGGGCTTTTTTGGTACCATGAAAATCGCTTTTCTCTTCGCGCAGTAATCCATTAGGCGGTGTTTGTATATTTAAGTGGATTCTTTGTGAATTTTTAATAGTAATTTGAGTATTCAGATGTTCATTTGGAAATAACGAATATATTGTAGCTGTTAGTTTATTTCGCGAAGTCCAGAATAAATATTTATGAAGAATTATGTAATTTCCTCTCGCGCTTTCAATATCGTCGGCTTTTCTTTCCGAAGGAGAAAGTGAATCGTGGCTGGTTATTGCTAAATAGTTTTCCACGTTTATACTAGGATTTTGCAGGTACCCGAAATTTCGGATTCGATTAATTAGAATTAATCACAATATTCGCTATACATACATTTAATTTGTATATAGTATATTTTACTAATCTTAATTTGCTTGATTAATTTAAATCGATTAATTAGAATTAATCATAATATACACTACATATAATTTTAATTTATAGTATAATTTAGTATAATTTATTAATCTTGCTCGAGTTACTTTTATTATATTTTCAAATAAGAGAAATAAGAGACTCTACGCTCTAAATCATATATAATTAATGAAATAATATACAGAGTGGGCCGGAATTCATAATACTTTTTACTTAATCTAATAATTATATTTATTTATTCAGAGCTCCAGTAATAAAAAGAGCCAACTCTAAAGTTTGCACACTTTTGTGAATGATTTAGTTTTCGACTGTAATTGTTTCCGTTCGAAGTAGCTTTCACAAACGTTATTTATCGTAAACTGTGCAGTAAACATTATACGCGAACATTATAAATAATTGACTACGACAACGCAATATAATCTCCGGTGAAACATTTTCATCTCGGCCCGAGATCATCGGGCCTAGCCAACATCATCAAGCTAGCCAAATATTTACGCATGTACCCGTTAATTTCGGGTACCCACACCCTCCTACTTTTTACTGATTTATTCGCACGTGCAACGCGTCGGAATAATACAGGTTTCGCAATCCAAATTCACATCCTTTTGCAAGTTAAATCGTCGCTTTATAAACGCTTTCTCACGAATCGAATTAATATTCTTGCAAATCATCACGTTAAATGGATATTCTTGCAAATGATCGCGTTAAATAATATTCTTGTAGATCTAATTAATCGGCCGCCAATTTGACACATTTCTTTAAACCTGTCATGTATTTATTTTTTACTTAATTTATCTACAAGAATTAATTTTAACCCGATAACTTGCAAGAATATGAATTATAAGATCTGCGGAATTTACTCGATTTTCTTTTCAGAAAGGTGAATTCGA
>NW_027587141.1:0-6025 GCF_028453695.1 Augochlora pura
CCAAGTTATTATTAAAAATTCCCCAGCACGAGTCAGTGACCGATCATTTAACCAACCCGGAATGTATGGTTCAGGAGACATGGAAAGATTGCCTGGAAGTATCATCGTCCAGTAGAACCTCGTTCATCAGAGCTAATTAGTTGGAGAAGAATAGTCCGATAGTGGAACAGTTACTTAATTACAGCGTAAGAGTAATGCTTCGTTTGATCGTTTAGGCCGGACTAATATTAAATAAAACACTCGAACTAGACCCTGGATCGGTCTGAGCTATCCTTCGCGCGCTAGAAAGTTCGTGAACCGTTCGAGTGAATTTTTATCGTGCCACCTTCCAGGTAAACCGTATTTACAGTAAGATAATAAGATTATCGTTGTCTCGGGCCGCGTTCGCTACGGTGACTCATCGTCTAGATCTCTGATAGCAGATCGAAAGCAAGGACTCGATAAGCGTCGGGTCGCTCGAGCTGAATTTATTTATGCCTTTGGAATCCAACTATGGAACTATAAAAAGACAATGAACGCATTTGTAAAACTATTATTAGCTTTCCAGCGATTAGAAAATTTCTTATACAGATTATTATAACTAACTGCAACTCGTCGATACTGTTTCATGATTAATAAATCGAAAAGAATTAACAACAATTCCACGAAACGATCGTTGCGAGTCTCTCAACATTCTCGCGTCTGCTCGGCCCTTTTCATAGGAAATTGGCTAGGAAATTCAATCGTAGAAATAAATAAAGAAGAAACTTCATTCGGAGCCAGTTTTCTGGAAAATCAAATCCAAGAATTCGCGCAGCAAATCGGCCGGCGTGTACGTGCATGACTTTACCGCTCTTTACAAACAGTAATACGGCCGGTGAGCCAGAAACTCGGTTTCTTCGAACCGAAATCCGTGACGCAAATATCTCCACACCGCGTTCCTTTGCCATTTGCCACGGGGAGTCGCCTCGCGGCTTTTCGAACCCGCTAATACGGATATCGGGCCGCGTTAAGTAATAATATAATTAATCGACGCGACTCGTGGAGATCGATTAAAACATACTCTTCGTCAGCGCTCCGCAGATTTCCCTCGTAATTTATGAAAGTCGTACGGCGTTAAAAGCTCGACGGCCAGGGTGGTTTTTACGGTTGGAAGGCTGGCGGGAATCTCCGTTCCGCTCGTCAGATGCTCTACGTCTTACGTCGACGTTTCTTCGTTCCTCGTGGAAAATCCCATCTCTCCGTTTGCACGGCTAAACGTCCAAAGAGAAGAGAGAGAAAGAGAGGGAGAGAGAGAGGGAGAGAGAGAGACGAAGGCGGATGGTCGGAGCGAAGTCGACTACTTTTTTCGGTGCTTTGATCAAAAGTCCCAATCAAGATTGATTGCTCGAGATGAAACGGAATCTAATTTCGCGTCCGACGAGATTACGGGGTAACGCACGCCGAGCTGAATGCTAAATCGGCCCCCCCTCCGGTTGACGTTCTCCGGAAAGGTCGAGAAATGCTAACGAGCTGCGCCGTGTGCCGGCAGCTGCTTTCAAAGCTCGAAATCCGCGATTCCGTGCTGGCTCTGCCCAGGCCACGCCGCTGCCGCTGCCGCTGCTACTTCTCCCTTCCTAGCCGATTCCGGCGCGAACGACCGGTCTTCCGCTTGAAATTCGCTGCCGTCGTCCACCTCGGCCAAGAGAGACTAGGCTAAGCCGGTTACGAGCCTGAGACACCGGCTCGATCAATCCGCTATCGACTCCGACTCACGAACAAAGGATCGCGGGCTCCCCGCGTTCTCGCTGGTCTCTGCAAATGGGATTCCAAGATATCGAGCCTCGGCCAGCCGACTGGTCAGCAACCCTCGGCCAGCAGCCCCAGTCCCAGGGTACTACGATTTCATTGCACCTCCGACGAACGTTTGTACTTAACGACCACGGAACAGCTCGTGCTAGGACCAGCTTCCAAGGAAATCTTGCTTTATTCCACAATTTTATTCAAAGCTCGCAGCAGGTCGATCGAAACGATCTTCTCGTACTATGTCTACTGTATTGTTTCTTCTTTTAGACAATTTAGACGGCGCAAGCGGTGTCTTTTGTCCTTAACCCATTGCACTACGATCTCTCAAAACTGCGTTGATTAGTATTTTTTCATTCTTAACACATTCGCATCGGGCTAGTTTTCCTTAAATTTTCATATAAATCGAAGTATTTTAGCAATTTGAAAATATTTTAACATATATCTATTAATACGTTCGCATTGGGCTATTTTTCCTTAAAGTTTCACATAAATCGGGATATTTTAGCAATGCAACGCTTCTCGTAAAACGAGAATGCTCGTTTCCCGACGACAACGTTTTTCTTTTTAAAGAAAAACGAATTCGAATGTGTTAATAATTTCCTTTATGGATCGAGAGGATTTTTATTTCTCAATTGTCTTCATTTACTTAAATTCCCAAATTTTCACGACAGAGGATTCAGATTTTGTTTCAATTTAATAGAAACGACTGGCAGTTATATTTATTCAATTGTTTACGAAATGTTCGTCACGGGTCCGACTCGTTGTTACAGCGCAAGGGGTTAAACCCTTAAAACTTTTCAGCTGAAGAATCTTGTTGATCAAGATACTCTTAAATGTGAATAGAACTGTAGCATTGAATAGATCTCAGTTAGCTTGAACTCGGCACGGTACTTCACACTGCGAGCCATTGTCCATTTTCTGGTGAAGAATCTCGTTGATCAAGTGCCTCTTAAACGTGGACTCTGTAACATGGAGACTATCTAAGTTATTTTGAACGTAGCAAAGTTCAGCGAGAAATTATAATAATTTCGTAAAAGCTGACAAAATTTCTTTTCTTGTTTCATTTCTTCTTTATCACATGCTACTGTGAATTATCATCACACGTTCATTGTTATTTTATTGTTTATATTTGTCTCTATTTTCTCTACTTTCCTTCGTCGATCAAACAAATATTTCTATTATTACTAATAAATAATAATAGTAGAATGAATGTTCATATCAGTCGGCATCGAAGCCGATGGCACGCTCCATCAGCGCCATTATAAAATAAAATTGGCGTCGAGGCCGACGCAGGCGGTTATTCCAGCCGCGATTGTCACTGTCTCTCGCGTAGACAAACGATGTCACCGCGGCGAAAAATGTCGGTGTGCCCAAGACCTAGCTCGCGTTCCCGTCGCGATCGACAACACACCGGTGGTGCCACGCAGGTGTAGCCGTGTTTCCAGATATATATGTGTGTGTGTGTGTGTCGTCGGTGTGGCGAGCCGTGCGCGGCGTGGCAAGAGGCGGAACGACGCGGCATGGCGTCTCGGCGTCAATAGGCGCATTCAGAGTAACCAGATCGTATATCAAAACGGTTTACGCGTCCCGGATCTCTGGAGATCTTGCTCCGCGAGCCCTTTCACCTCGTGACCAAGGTTGCGGTGCAAGTCGGCCGGTGTGTGTTCGGTTCGTTGATTTGTGCGCCGGGAGAGATTCGCAGCTCGCGCGCGCGCGCTCTTCCTCCCATTCGGCTGTGGCCTTTCAAACCGCGTTCAAAGGTCCTGTGGCTCCGATGGCTTATTGCCGTGTCTTCTCGCGCCTCGTGAATCCGAGCTCTCCGATTGATCTGAAATTTAAGCTGCCCCCTCCTTTATCGGAGCCGCAGATATTCCCCGACACCCACGAGCTCTCCACCGCCGTCTTCTTCGCGCCGCGTCGATGCAATACCGTGTCGGCGAGGCGCCGGGATTTTCGCCTCGCTCGGTCGCGTGCGACGCTAAAAGGATCGAGAGAACTCGAGCGTTCGAGAGATCGCTAATCTTCCCGGAGCTTTCGCTAAGATTACGCCGTGTGCCGGCGACGGAGTCGTGCCGAGATTAGAAACGATCGATGTAGATTGCGCGGAGCGCGACGCCCCGCGTCGATCCGATCGGACGGGAAAAGAGGGCCGCGACGTTGAGGGCTCGTAAACTATGAATCCCTCGCCGGGATTCTGGATTATTTAGGAGCCTTCTGCCCGGCCACCGAGACTTCGACGATTCCGGGCGATGGAGCGCGGGTCTAGTGGACTGTCCTTCCTCTTTGGATATCCGCCGGCGGACCATGCTCAATTCCACTTAATAGCAAACCTAGCGATAGTCGAAAAACGGGTCAAACTCTCGAAAAAACCGAACTGCTCGCCCTTTACACTCCAAACCATTTTAATTTTAAACCTAAAACAATTTTTCTGCCTTACAGTATTTCTCTTCTAAATAAATTTTTAAATCTATACATCTTGTTGGTATAAAAGTTATTTTTAAACGCGGCCTGATAATTCTCAGCGGCGCCTTAGAGTCGACCGCAAAGGGTTAAAGTTCACATACCTTTTCAACTTATAGACAACTCCGGACTCCATTCGCTCGTCGCTGTTATTTAAGGACTCGGGCAATAACATATGTGACAAATCGGCCCCGGTCAAATAATCGGAATTCTTTTTTAAAGCGGCACTTAAAATTCCGGGTCTCGAGAAACAAAACAAATTCCTTGAATCTCCTCGAGCCGCATCCATCGTTAAGATGCTATCGATATCCTGGACGTATCCCCGAATAGCTTGCACTGCCTCTGTAGATCTTCCGCGTGCGCGTTATTTTTGTACCGCGACGGAACAATAAACACGAGGTTGCTCCGGTGTGTTTCCGAGCCGGAGTCAAGAAACGTCGCGTGCTCGTACAGATTATAGAGCACGTTCCACGAATCGCGGGCATTGCGAAGGTCTGGCTCTATTGGCCTTGCCTTTCAATAGCGAGCCGCATTCTGAGAGCGCTCCCCGGCTGGACATGTATCATTATCGTGAAACTGGCGTTTAGATACGGAATTAGATTGTACCACGCATCGGGATCGAGCAAAGATACTCTGAGCGAGCGAGCTTGGTCTTCGTAGCGATGAGCCGATCTTTCTGGAACAATTCTTCATTTTTTATCAATTTTTTAAGTTCATCTTTGCAATTAGAGGAAATGGTGGCAATAATGATTAGTATTCGTCGCCAGATTTTTAGCGTTTTTAACACGTTCGTCGCCGCGTCACTCATATCTGGGCGACAGGTATGCTCCTGCGGGGGCCAATTTCACCCAAATATGGGTGACGCTCTTTTTATTCAAGATTTTAATTATTTAATCTACGGAAATCCCATTTGTAGCACAGGAATTTAATGAAATAAGAGGCGGCAAATGTAAAATATACAAAATAAAAATACTAAAGAATTCATACATTATTATATTTGTTATACATTAATTTATATTTAATGTATAAAATATAACGTTATATAGAGGCGCCATTCGACTGCAAAGGGATAATATTTCCCCTAAAGGGACCAAACAATTTCCGTTTCATCTATTGTCTTTATTTACTTAATTATATTATTATAGTGCAAAGGATTACAGTGCCTGATAAAACCTAGGCGAAGACACTCGAGCGCTGCCGTCGCGAATTCCAACGTGCCGAGACATCTAAAAAACTCTATTCCCAAAGAACGGAACAATTACGTTGCCAATGATCGCGCACGCAGCCGACAGCATCATCCTCTATTTTCTCCTCGAGAGACACGCACGCGTACCATACGAAGTTGAAGTGACCGCGCGATCAACACGACGGCGACGGTTTCCTCACAATGGAGGCTTATTAGAAGCCAAGCCCGTGGATTAATTAACAACGTTAGCCTTTATCGCGGAGCCGAGTGTCTTTTCCCCGGGATGCACAGCCGGGCGAGCAGGTGACTCTCTTGCCGCGTTGCGCAACGCTTGGAAACGCTGCGCCGCGGCGCGCGGTGAAAAAGTGGGACGGTATCGTGTCGGATCTCCGGCGAGAAGCACGTTGAAATATTTTCGCACCCCTCGAACGAAGTCACGACTATCGGTTGCGCAATCGATGAAATCAATACTCTCGACGCCTCTCTCGTGCACTGAAATGTCAATTGATCTTTTTCTGCGGCGGTTCCCGGGCAAATGCCAGGTTGTTACTCTTGCCTTACTCCACAGCCCCCTTTTCCTTTGATTCGATCGAATGTACAGGGTGATCCGCCGCG
>NW_027587142.1:0-1316 GCF_028453695.1 Augochlora pura
GTAATTTAACACTAGAACTACCGACGATTGAGGTATACCTACTTCTATCGGAGCGGTCAAAATGACTTGTTTCTTAAATTACCAAGACGTTTAAGAAAAGACAGCAATTTTTAGTTTTTACATATTTTTTATTTTTATGGACAAAAATTGAATACAACCTGAATAATAATAGTAATAGAATAGGAAAAATTTATAAAATACTTATGCATAAAATGATCGACTGAAAGTAATCTGAGGAAACTTGCCTGCAATAAATGCTGCAAGTAATGGCCAGGTCAAACAGTGTAAGTCGTAGGAAAAACATTTTTCGGTTGTTGACATATCTTTGAGTTTGAAATGTTTTCTTTTACGACTAAAGGTCGTGTCACAAGTAACGTGCTACAATAATTTCCTCGATACAACAGAACAGTACCGAAAACCTATGTTCCGTGGGGGGGGGTTCAAAATGACTCATCTCGGTATATGTAGGTATACTGCATACAAATTTACAACAAAATGATAAAAAAATAACGTAACAGTCTTACAGAATTAATTTTGTATATCTTAGAAAAAGTCGTGAAAAAATTTTCTGAAACAAAATGCAACTGAAATGAGTTATAATTTAAAAAAATGTCTAACAAGTCATTTTGACCCCCCTTGGTAGTTCTAGTATTGAACAATGGAAAGAATCGGAAAATGTATACTTTTTTTTATTTGTAACATTATCTAGTTACAACGTACGTTGCAACTAACGTAATCTAGTTTTTCTCATCATATTTAAACAATTGAAAGAAGAGGAAAAGAAAACACAGATCTCTTTGTCTCTGTTTCCTCAAGCGATTATTTATTATGTCGCCGTGATTTTAACCCTTTGCATTCGAACGGCGATTAGAATCGGAAGATGAATACTTTATTTTATTTGTAACATTATCGTCGTCTAGTTTCTCTGATCATGTTTAAACAATCGAAAGAAGGAAAGAAGAAAACACGTTGGTATGGAGCAGCGATCTTGTCTCTGCTTCCTCAGGCAATTATTCATTAAATAACGTTTTGCATTCGAATGGCGATTTTGCAACACTCTCGAAAATAAACTAGATCATGTTTCGAATGAAATAGGAAGCTCGACGTCACTTATTCGACGCGAAATAAATGATGTAAAATTGAAATACAAGCTTTATTGCTAGAGTTTCACGATTGTTTCAAAGTTCTGTTTTATAAATATTGAAAATAATTTGTTCCTCGCGTAATCTCAAACAAGAGCGTTTTCAAGAGATGACGCATCATTGAACTTTAAATAAATATAAATTTATTATATAAATATATATTTAAACCTATTA
>NW_027587143.1:0-1316 GCF_028453695.1 Augochlora pura
AGGGTTAATGGGGGTTGCGATTTTTTAATTTAGATCAGCAGCATGGTGAATATATATTTTTAGGGTATCGAATAAATTTGTTAAAGTGCGTTATTGTTGCTTTTATAATAATATTAATCATTGTTGTTCCACCTTCCTGGGAATTATTAAATTACTTTGCGAAGAAGCTTAACAAGGGTTGCGATTTTTTAATTTAATCAGTAGCGTTGTAAATATACATTTGGCATATATTAAACAAATCTGCCAAAATGCATTATTATTACTTTAATAAACAGATAGAGAACAGTTTATTTTACCGCTCTATAAATCTAGTATTAATATTACTATACTACCCTGCATCAGCTAAAATTGATGATAAATCCTTCCGCAATATTTAAACATTTAACTATATTATTGCTATAAATAATTGTATTAAATGTTTGATAATCTAAACTGTCTCCTTTTTATTTTCCAACTTATTACTACAAATAATTCCATTAAACATTTACTCATCCCAACTGCGAAGAGAGTATTACACAGGAAGGGGTTAAATTCAGTTGAATTTGATCTAATTTCTTACTTTCTCCGCTTCGACATGATTCAATTAGAGCGGGGACACCATGGCGCCGTCGCGGAGCCGCGTCTCTAAATATTTTTCACGGTGTCTGTTAAGCTGTTCGCCGGGCTCCGAAAGCAATTTCGTTTTTTCCAAAAAACTCGGCTCTCTCATTTTCTCGCGGACGAACGAAATTGCTTTCCGAGCGAGGACTTTAAAACCACGAAGAGACAGAGAGAGAGAGAGAGAGAGAAAGAAAGAGAGAGAGAGAGAGGGAAAGCGGTTCGGTATCAAGACGATCGTATCGAGAGCAGAATTAATCCGCGCGAATAAAAATCGGCCGAGAGAGCAATTAAATCGTGTAGCGAGCAAAAAGACAGGTACAGTCGACAGCTACCTGTCGGCGACGGCCATCTTTCGCTTCCGATAATTTTTTCGCTTTCAGGTAACAGTATTAAATTGGTAAGAAATTAATGTTTTCGAATTTTTGAATTTCGACGTATTTTTTCCGATAACAATTTACTTTACTCTGTTTACCTTCCAATGCCATTTAGCAATTATCAATTTCGTAACAACAGAATTTTACGCTACTGAAATTAACAAACCGTCAATTTATTGGCAGAAACGTGTAGTTTTTAATCGACCTTATTTTGATTAAAAAGAAACTTATTACGATTTGTGACACGTCGATTTAAAGATATAGCTTGGAAACCCATGTTATTTTCCTACCAACTTAATAATTGTCGATTTAAAGATATTATTTTTCTTTTCCTGCCAAAAT
>NW_027587144.1:0-1315 GCF_028453695.1 Augochlora pura
TCATCTTAACGTAAACTTAAGATAATAATATTTAAAATTTATGCGTATTGTGTCATTAACTGTGATTCTTACATTATTAGCTTTTATTATATTTTTTAATCTATATATTCATTCAGAACTTATTATTACATTTTCTAACCTATTCGTTCAAAATCACAATTTGACGAAATCTGACAGCTGCGTTGTAACACGCTTGGTTATAGCTGATTGAAGCTGAGCATTAGACTCCGCTCACCTGCCATTTAGTAGTAAAAATGTGTGACCCAGAAAAGTGTATAGTATCTTCAAATGCGTGCACTGTAAATGAAAGAAATTTATACCTGCACGTTAAATTGAGATCTCGATATCTCAGCTATTTCTAGCCCAATTCACATATTTGAGGACTTTTTGTACGCGCATGGTGATACTTAACAACTAGACAATCGTTAAAATTAAATACAATGCGGTTGAAAAGAATATATCGCAATTAAAATTTTCGGACGTTCTAGTCAAAGATAGTTATCCTTGGCAGCGTAGCGCGCGCTATAGCTATAACTCAACTACTTGGCGCGAGACGCTACCGCGTCTCATGATACGGTATCGAATACGGTGAATTACGTAAAAAACGGCCTGCCGTTTAAAAACCACAATAATAAAGAGAAGAATACGAATAAGAAAACGAGGAAACTAACTGTGCGAAACGCGGAATATCTACGATCTTTGGGATTCATCGTTAACAAGTAATCCAACTCGCTTCACCACCACCATGCCCAATGATATTTTATTCATCTCTGAGGCAACAATCTTCTACAATCGAATAACTAAAATCAACACATACAACCCATATGAAAACACAGCGTTTGGGAACAGCGATGAGATAAGAATACCCATTCAACATCAAGACTTGTACACTCTTCCATGTAAAAGCTTCCTCTACGTGGAGGGAAAACTCAGCCTACAGCCGGGTGGATCGACCGACGATTTGGTGCTTGTCCTTAACAACACGATAACATTCATGTTCGATGAGATACGCTACGAACTGAACGGGGTGGAAATCGATCGGTCTAGAAATCCCGGTATAACAACAACCATAAAGAATTAAGTCAGTCTGAATGCGGCAAAGAGCAACATGTTGTCCAACGCAGGCTGGATGTACAAAGACGATGATAAATGGAGACAAAATCACACCGCAACGTCCGTGAACCCACTAAATTTCAACTTTTGCGGCCTATGAATGTATTGCTAGGCTTCTGCGAAGATTACAAACGAGTTGTAATAAATGCGCGGCATGAATTGATCTTGATTCGCGCACGCAACGACGCTAACGCGTTAGGAA
>NW_027587145.1:0-1315 GCF_028453695.1 Augochlora pura
AGAGTTCATGTACACTAATCATAGATAACACATTCATCATTTCGTAAACGACCACTAATAGTCAAATGATAAAAATTTGTCAATAATATATTACAAAAAATGATTGATTCTTGTTCTTTTAATTATAAATAAATTAAATTCTAATTTTTACAGAACAGTGATAATTTTAACTAAACATGGTATAATTATAATCATCATTGAAGAATATATTCCAGCATTATTTGAATGGCGGTGCAAAAAATTACCATTGCGGGTCGTGACGAGGTTTCCAACACTATTGGCAGCCACACAGCCCCAAACTATTATCGATCCACCTCCATACTTCACGGTTGGACGTAGATTTTTAAAATACGTTAATCTATTCGGTTTTCTCCAAATTTTATAACATCCATCGGAGCCAAATATGTTGAATTTACTTTCGTCCGTGAAAATAATGCGTTTTCAAAAGTCCTTGTTCTTGCTTACATATCTTTTAGCGAAATTTAATCTCTTCTGCTTGTTAACTTTGCTAACAAATGATTTCTTTCGGGGAATACGACCATGAAAATTATTTTCACAGAGGATTCTTCGACAAAGTTCCGGATGAACTTGTTTCCCAAAGCTATCAACAACTAGTGTCGCAAGTTTTGGAGTCGAAATAGTTGGATCCTTTTTTATTTCACGCACAATTACATTCTCTTCCTTTTTCATTAATTTCTTTGTCCAGCCAGAACGGACTTCATTCTGAAGAATTCCAGTGGTTTTTACTTCTTTTACTATGTAGTGAATAGTAGATTTACATTTCCCTAATAACTGGGCTATTTCGACATAGCTCTTGCTTTCATTGTTCCACTTGATTATCAATTTTCTATCAGTGATGCTAGTTTCGGACTTTTTTGAACACATTATTAATACAAATTGTACAATCTTCTTAATACTTGCAGTACTGAACAGGGGAAGTGTGTAACATCAACTGAAGGAACCAATATTTTACAATTTGTCGAATTCAAGGATTGTTCTGTGTACAATTTCGAACTTTCGAATACTTTTGTGGCGTCCGTTTAGCTGATGTTGGTAACAAATCTTTCATGAGTATTATTCACGTTATTGTAGACGCTTGAAGTTTAACACGTATAACCGTGATACTTGTATGTTACTACAGGAATAAAAATATTTTCTAATTCGTAATGGGTCTCACGTTTATTTCGCGACAAACTTTTTATTTTAGAGCGTTCGAATACTTTCGCGACTCACTGTAGATGTTTGAACTTGCCTTAATATTTCGACACGTTATAAATCATAGCTTTGAACGGCGATTTCCACGAAGAAATCGTGG
>NW_027587146.1:0-1315 GCF_028453695.1 Augochlora pura
AAAATGGATAGGCCCTAGCTGCGTCGACAACGGGATTCACGTAAAAAACCGATACGATCGACAGGCAGCTAACCTACCGCACGTGCGTAAAGATCAGAACAAGATCCGATTAACATGACGTACGGTTCAACAGCACAAATCTCCAAATACCTCCGTTCGGCAATACTGCCGAAAATCGGAGGTGCTCGTACGGCGCTCTTGGTCCAGGGGGTTCCTGTCCCACTCTGCTGGTGTACGATTCCACGGTCTTCAGGTGGCTGAGAGGCTGTCCGGCTCGTATCCTTGTATCCTCTGGATCCCTCCGGACAATGCTGGCTCTCAATCCCTCAATTAAACTATTCTTGCCAGAGATTTCTCTATAGAGAGGCTTACGACGTTAGAGCTTGGTCGCAGTACGCTACGCTTAACTCGGCTCTCAAGAGACTGGACTTGTATCGAAGAAGAAGACCAGTACGTTCACGACGAGACTTCGTCTGGTGCAACCCGGTCAATTCTCTCGATTTTCTTACAACCTTCTCTGAAGATAGTTCAAACAAGACTGTTCAAAATTAAGTGTAGAGTCAGCTGCGCTAATGTCGAGCTATCATGATTAGCCGACACGCGGCGCTGACTCTCGTGTATCTCTATCTCACTCGTTCCCATGTCGTTTCTCTCTCTCGGCGGCGCAAAGTCACCGCTCGAATTTGAACTATTCTAACGTGTCCACCGGCCTTGACTTTCAACGGTGTAATCCTCGCGAATTTTAACCGAAATCCCACGTATCAGCACGGTTTTTCTATCTACTACCGTTGGCTCGCGTCTTCCCCTTGCAGGGCACCGCCCGGGGATCACGCGGCACAATAGACATCGAAATCACGTTATGGAAAATTCTCCGCTAACGGCTACGATTTAAACACTTACATTCACTTGTATTCCGTTCTATCTCTCTTTTATTCTTGGATATTATGTTGTATCTCACTTATATACACTTAAATTCCCTTGTATCATCTTCTATCTCTCTTTTATACTTGGATATTAAGTTTTCTCTCACTTAGATCCACTTAAATTCCCTTGTATCCCCCCTATCTCTCTTTTTTTCTGGGATATTATGTTGTATCTCACTTAGATCCACTTAAATTCCCTTGTATCCTCTTCTATCTCCCTTTTATTCTTGGATATTATGTTGTACCTCACTTATATAGACTTAAGTTCACTTGTATTCCCTTCTATCTCTCTTTTATTATGGGATAATATGTTGTATCTCACTTAGGTCCACTTAAATTCCCTTGTATCCTCTTCTATCTCTCTTATATCGTTGGATATTATGTTGTATCTC
>NW_027587147.1:0-1315 GCF_028453695.1 Augochlora pura
ACGAACACACTAGACCGCGATATACAAGAAACACACCACTTTCACCGGTAGATTCTCACGAACTTAAGAAACAATTACACAAAAAAGAGTCAGTGAACGACGAATTCGTACACTCCAAAATCGAAACGGACAATAACACCTTTACAGAAGTAGCCAACAACAATTTGAACAACGATATAAGCACCGACTCATTTGTACACGAAATCATTCAAACGGAAGCACAAATACATTACCCTAGCGTAAATATCAGCAAAACAATCACGAGTAAACCAAATATTCCAGATACTACGATAATACAAGACGAATGTTATATTAGCGACTATACAGACTTTATTAAGAATTTTAAAAATATACCGCGCACAGGAAACATTACAGAAACAAACGACACAATTTTTATGACAAATTATGACTACGTACATTTTATAACAACTGAAATCGAAAATTATACATCTACGACAAACATCTTAATAGGAAAGAAACTATTAAATAAAAGAGATTTACAACGGCGACCAGTCTCACTTGGCGAAGTAATCGTAACAAAAACGAAAAATAAATATGTTTTTAGTTTAGTTATAGCACACAAAGAACGCGATATTCCTACACCAGAAAACTTATTTACAGTACTAAAAAACTTAAAACATGTTTGCATTAAAAACGACGTCAAGTCCATTGCTGTTAATATAAAAGATTTAAAACTAAACCCATCCGTTGGAACACAGGTGAGAAATATGTTCCGCTACATATTTGCCAACTCCGGAATAAATGTACTAATTTGCTTGGACAACACGGTAATTCCCAATCTAAGAGATAGGCTAGATATCATACGCGAAAATCATGAAACGCCAATTGGTGGACACAAGGGCATTGCTAAAACTTTTAATAGAATTCGTGAAAACTACTATTGGAGTAATATGAGAAAAGACATAGAGGAGTTTATTAGAAAATGCAACAGCTGCCAGAAAAAGAAATTAGTTAGGATCAAAACTAAACAACCAATGGTTATTACTGACACACCCGCAGACGCATTTGATAAAGTTGCTTTAGATATCGTAGGTCCGTTGCCCGTGTCCGCAAAAGGAAATAAATATATATTAACAATACAATGTAATCTCACGAAATTTTGCGAAGCATATGCTCTTTCCGATACAACGGCACAAACGATAGCAACTACGTTCGCAAAAGAATTTATAACACGATACGGTTCTCCTAAATGCATTTTAACTGATCAAGGAACTAATTTCATGAGCTCAACAATGAAACAGTTAGCCAAGTTATTTAAAATCAAACAATTGAAAACAACAGCTTTCCACCCACA
>NW_027587148.1:0-1314 GCF_028453695.1 Augochlora pura
GGCAAAATAGTGAGCCGATGGTGTAGAGCATGAATGAGGTTATGTTAGGGTCGTGTCAAAATTGTGAGCCGAGTGAAACTCTGTAAAGGTGACCTTGGAAAGTTGGACAATTTATTTAATGACTATTTGTCTCATGTTACTACTCAAATTCTATATGGCACATTCTTTGCAGACATTATATATTATATTAGGAGCACAAATTAGTTCGGTCCGTTTTCAAAAGATAGCTCTAACTGTTATGACTGTTTCATAGTAACAACTGATTTCAATTGTTTCTGAGAGATTAGATATCTGCCAATAACATTTGAGTTTCATTTAATACACCTGTTTTTTACTCTGTTGAATATGTCAAGTTTTGTGTTAACTAAGCAGCATTTGCGGGAGATTTTAGTTTTCTGCTTTAATTGGAAGAAAAGTGCAGCTGAAGCACATCGAATGCTTGTCAAGTCTATGGTGACACTGTTCCAACTGATAAATCATGTAGGGAATGGTTTCGACGTTTTAAGAATGGTGATTTTACCGTTAAAGACAAGCCTCGCTCTGGGCAGCCAAAAAAATTTGAAGACAAACAATTAGAAGCATTACTCGATGAAGATCCGAGTGAAACTCAAGAGGAGCTTGCAGCATCATTGTGAGTTTCCCAACAAGCAGTTTTCGTACGATTGAAATCCATGGGAATGATTCACAAGCAAGGCAATTGGGTGCCGCATGGCAATTGGGTACGATCGGAGACATGACAAAGTCATTCTTCTCCATGATACCGCTCGGACTCATGTCGCAAAAGTTGTGAAAAATTATTTGGAAACGCTCAAGTGGGATATTTTACCGCACCCGCCGTACTCGTCGGACATTGCTCCTTCTGATTACTGGTTCTTCCGGCAGATGCAGCACGATTTGGCAGGTCACAGATTCACTTCTTCCGCAGAAATCGAAAATTGACTTGTAACTTGGATCGCCTCAAAAGACAAAATATTTTTTTGAGATGGAATTCGAAAATTGCCTGAGAGGTGTGGAAAAGTAGTAAACAGCGATGGACAATACTTTGATTAATCCGTTAATTCGTTTTGTTCTCGAAATAAATGCGTTTTCCACCATAAAAAAACGGACCGAACTAATTTGTACTCCCAATATATTTTATATTTATATTTTTATATCATATATCATATATCATATATCATATATCATATATCATATATCATATATCATATATCATATATCATATATCATATATCATATATCATATGTCATATGTCATATGTCATATGTCGTCATATGTCATATGTCATATGTCATATGTCATATGTCATATATCAT
>NW_027587149.1:0-1314 GCF_028453695.1 Augochlora pura
GGTTTGATAAGATTGTTTGAATTGATCTTTATTGCGGCGGGTCTTAACCGTGAAAATCGAATCCGAAACGCTATGAGATACGTAGATTATACTCGATGGTCTAAGGCTGAAGACTAAGACTGATCGACTGACTAGGAGACTAGCGTAGGCTGGAGCCGACTAGAACAGACTAAATGGACTGGCGAGTTTGAGCCAGAATTAAAAGTATGTTGAAACTAGGCGAGATTGAGAGATTGGAAACAAAGTTTCTGTCTTTTTATCATTTTCTCAGATAGATAACTCGAAAGTAGACTGGCTGATAGTAAGATGGAGAAGGAAGGCAGAAAGCACGTGTCGCACAGTAACTTGTAGTGGGGAAAAACCTGAGCAAGTGGGCGACACAATCTGGCGGCCCTGTCATAAAGCGAAAAAAGGATACCGATCGAGTGCACTGAATTTTATTACATGTAGAAATTTCCTCGTTATCGGTTGTAATAAAAAAAACTGTACACCTAATATAGTAATAATAATAATAGTAAATCTGAATTCACTTTGTTAATATCGTCTCGTTAAGCCAAGGAGGTGCTACAGGAATTAACCATTTCCACTCAAAACTATCATCATTAGATTTTAAACATATTTTTTCATTTTTCTATTTTATAGATTTATTGTATTTCTATTTTATACGATTTGTTGCGATTTACGCATACGATAAATTGAGCTTATTAGCAAGTACAATACATGTTATTTTAACAATCTCAAAATATAAACGAGTTTGATACTGTTCAAATTATTTTGAGAAATAGAATAACAATTTTTAGTGGAAAGTAGAAAAATTGGTTTGAAGAGAAAATCTGAGAAATAGAAAAATAATATTTCGTTGCAGAACGGAACAGCTACAATAATACAACAACTGAACATCAAAACTAAGGCTGCTTTGTTTGTTATGTAGGAGCTACTTCATAGATATTTATACGAAACTTATTATTTATCGTATCCTTTCACCTGATATAATCGACTTTCTTTGCATTCCCATCCAGACGTCCGAAATACTCAACAATGGGGGTGGTGCTATAGTTATGCTCCACGGTGTATTATGTGTGTATAACTAGTAAAATCAGTCGAAAATAGTTTGAATTGAAATCAGGGGAAATCGGGGAAAGTAATACCGGTCTTTCTATTTACGCGAGTCTCTTTCACGCGGTAAATCATATATTTACACGGTAGTTTTTGTACGCAATCTGCATTTACGTAGTCAATAAATCTTTATAAAGCTTTCGAATTAGTTAGAAAATAGGAAATTTGTTGGAAACTGGTCTCGCGCTTTGTACAAAT
>NW_027587150.1:0-1314 GCF_028453695.1 Augochlora pura
TTACTTGGTATATTATTCATTATATATTATTATAAATATTTATAATTATTTTATTCGTTATATTATTCGTCATATATTATTATCAATATTTATAATTATTTTTAACATGTTTCATCGATTTATTGTCTCTACATTATATTTTCGAATTATTCGAACAAGCGAATATATAATAATTAAATCATTCGATGTAGAGAAATTAATTCGGATAATTATTTTAGTAATTTTCTTAGTAATTATCCAAGTAATTATCCTAGTAGTTATACCATGATTCTCTCAATTGTATCTCCGATTTTAACACCAATTTTTCCGAACTGTTTTATAGATTTTGTAAAAAATTCTACAACAATATTTCATCGGACATCGATTCGAAAGGTTAGTTTATTCCTATGAACGCTCAACAATCGATTTATGCCAGATGTTTCCAACGGGATTGATATTTAATCGTGACTCATCAGCCCGGTCATTTGGTTTGCAAACTCGGCTCTTTAAAGCGAGAGTAGTTTTGTCGGGACATTGGAGTGCCATTTCGTCTTAATGCGGTCCACTTCCGCTTCCGCTTCCGTTCCGAGTATCTTTATGCAAATTCGCGATTCCCTTGGACATTAATTCGCAGGAGTGAAATTTTATTTCGCGCTCCGGTGGCTTTCTTCGAGCCGGTATAACGACAGCCTCGACGGAGACTTTATTAAAATCTGAATTCGCCGTCGGATCTAAACAACGCGGCAAATGCACGTATTCTCGCGGTTTAAACGCGACTCGATTGAATCTCATGGTTAGCCATGTGATGAAATCCACGATTCGTGGATTTCTCGCGAAAATCTGATTGTGCACATTATAAATGTCGATTAGCAATTTATTTCTATAAAGATTGTTTTACCAGAAGTTTATCAGAAATTATTAAAAATAAATTTATAAGTCTTAAAGACGTCGATAATATGTCCATAAGACATCCATACGGATGAAAGATATCCATCGTCTGAAGAACGATTTAAAGATGTTTAATAGACGTCGTGATTTCTAACGCAAGATGTCTTTAGGACGTTCGTAGGACATTCGAGACGTTTATAAGATATCCATAAGACGTCCATAAGATATCTATAAGAAGTCTCTTAGACATCGATAGAATAATTTAAAAACTCACTAGACGTCTTGATTTCTAACACAAGATATCTTTAGGACGTTCGTAGGACATTTGAGACGTCTATAAGACGTCCCTAAGACGTCCGTAAGACATCCATAAAACCACCATAAGATATCCATAAAATGTCTTAGACGTCTAAAGAACCATTCAAAGACGTCTAATAAACGTCTCGA
>NW_027587151.1:0-1313 GCF_028453695.1 Augochlora pura
AATAAGTCAAACCTAATCCAGAAATAAGACAGAACTAATCTAGAAATAAGTCAGGCCTAGAATCAAGAACTAAGTCAGACCTAACCTAGAACTAAGACAGACTTAACGCAGAGCTAATGCTAATTTTGTTATTTTAGAGAAATATTGATTCGTTGTTCGAGCCCAGTTTTTGACGTGGACGTCTTCGTCCGTCCCATGGGGGTCCGTGCCCATCCGATCTCACGTGCCGCACGGAGACATTATTCCGGTCACGTTCGCTTATGCGCATACGCTACACGGTGCTGCTCGCTCCTTTATTTTCTCCGCATCATTTACGCACGTACAACCGCGCTCAGATATGCCTTCATTACAACTAATGACGCCGTAACTCCTGCGATAATAACGATAGATAACGCGAAGACATTCGATAATGCCGGCTGCTACCGTTCCTAAACACCGTATCAAGTCTGCGCTCGTTAATCCTTTCTTCTTCGTGCAATTAGTCTTTTCAGGCACCGTCGATCCGACGATTGTTTTTAAACAGTATTGTACGGATTCGCGAAGGAGAACGCTGTGTCGCGCGAGAGACGTCTCCCCGCGATGAGAATCCTTCCGCGATCTTCTCTGCTTTAATTTGCGGATTGTTTTGTTCTCAGCGTGTTAGAATAAGTTTAGATCCGTCGACGAGAAATCTCTCGTTCGATTTTCACTCAGGTAATTGGAACTATTTTTCTTCATCCACAATAGAGAAATATTTAATCGTTAATTCATGGTAATAAATACGCAAACTGATTTCAAAGCTCTAAGATGACTATAGCGGCTAGAGCAGTTATAGCAGCTACTATAATAATTAGAGGAAGGATTTAATAAAGTTCATTGCATTATTTTTAAATTGTTAAAGCTGCGATGATTATAATCTATGATAAATTTAATTTCTGTTAGTTAATTTATTCCGGCATAAAAGAACGGAATAACATTTATACTGAAAACAATATTAATAGAAATCTCTATGACGTGCCAGATTCGTAAAAATTTGCTAAAGGGTTAACAGCTACCAAAAAGACGTTTTCGTAATAAATTCGTGTCTTAACGAAATGCGGTGTCGTCTCATTGTTCCCCTCGTCTCGTTGCACCTGAAAGACAGTGTCGAACGAGTCGAGTACGTCACAGCGTTGACGCTCGACGTATAAATCATTGTCGGCCGTCGCCGGTAGCGCGGGCACTGCAATTTCCCCGTGGCCGTTTCGCCGGCATTAGAATTTAAGAGATGCGTTCGAGAGCGACCGACGGCGGCGCCCGTGCACGTCATTCAGCAAGGCAAGTTCATGAATGCA
>NW_027587152.1:0-6024 GCF_028453695.1 Augochlora pura
AATGAATAGAAGTGTTTCGATTTTAATAATTACTAAAAAGAAAGAGGACAATTTAAATTTATTGTCTGTCAAGGTTTACTGAAATGTTCAAATATCGATGACAAGAAATCAGAATTTTATTCAGGCTGAAAAGAAAGGAATAGCATTTATACTTGATCCCTTGTACTACGACTCCTTTCATGCTGCGTTGATTAACACTTATTTGTTTTTAATATTTTTCCTAGTAGAACCGAACAATTTTTGTTTCTTCTATTATTTTGATTTATTTTTGTTTCTTCTATTACTTTGATTTACTTTTGTTTCTTCTATTATTTTGATTTACTTTCGTTTCTAGACTTTGAGTACAGAAATATTAAATTTGATTTAGAAGAAATTAATAATATTCATATTCAGTAGATCTTCCATAAAATCTTTATCACGAGTCTGACTTGTTGTTATAGTGCGAGGGGTTAACAGACTATTACTAGAAATCTCCATCACGTGTTAACCCCCTGGATACGGATTTATTTGAGAAAATATTTGCATGTGGAACGGATATAATTTTTGGTTGCCTGGAGTAGTATGTAAAAGCAGTACATTTTACGTAAGAATTTATTTATGTCAAAAATATTGGTGACATATGTAGTATTAAGATGTCTTCAAGTAATTAGAATTGCAAAACAAAAATAAACGTTTTAGACACGTCATCCGCTCCTAGGGGAGAAAAGTGAATAACGTGTCTCAGACGTCAAATGTACCCAAAGGGTTAAAGTACAGCAAAGGGGTTAATCCAAGTGTTATAATAAAAATTATAGAAAGCCTAAATAAATTCAATCCTGCCATTTTTACAAAGCAACAAATATTCGCCCCGTGTGATGCTCGGTAGGTTTATTGTTAAACAACGATGGTTTTCGCAAGAAAATTATGACAGCGGGTTTGCTATATTTAGATTCGATGATCTGGAAGAATGATGCAGAGAAAGTAGGTGAATGTTTCTCGAAGAGGTGAGAAAACAGAAAGGTTCGTATTGAGATTTTCGAAGCGGTCGATCAGCAGGTGGGACCGGTAAATCTCGGGATTTCTCGGTCCAGGTGGAAGACGATAGTCGACGGTGAACGGTGAACGGTGAACCGTGAACGGTGAACGGTGCGGCGCGGCGGGCCGAGCGGCATGCACCCGTGTCTCTCACGCGTGCACAAGGAAATATATCGGCCAGTTCTACACGAAGGTCCGCGTTGATTAGTCATTTCCTTCTGCGTGTTCCGTCTGTGGTGCGGTGCGTGCGCGCGCGCGCGCCGCCGGTTATACGCAGTAGATCGAGGTGTTACACGCGGAAGCGTTCGTGAGAGAGAACAGAGCGTATTAGTGTCATCAGGAATGACGATTTATTGCCCGGCGAGCACCGTTCGCCCGCTAATTAACCGGTCGCGGTGGCGGCGGGAGGAAATCAGCTGGTCCCGCTGGAGCGGTGCTCCCGTTGGCCGAGAGAGAGAAAGAGAGAGAGAGAGAGAGAAAGAGAGAAAGAGAAGAAGGGACATCGTCGCGAGCACAGGAAGAGGACCGTCGAAACCGCAGGAAATCGAATCGGATCGGAACCGATCCGACGGCGAAAGAAAACCGGACGCGGAACGATTTTCCTCCGTTTACCGGCGTTAAATTGGAAAACGGTCCTTTGCTCAGACTCACCAAAAGTTTAACGGCGAAACCACGCGATGCTACCCTCGCGATGCGATTACTGGTATCCTCGGATCTCGCAGACGATCCAGCGGAACCGATCCTTGGATCACTGTCACACTCGCCGGGCTCGCGATAACGATAAGGGGAAGTCCGAGCACCGTGCGACGCGAGCTGCCTTTCCGTCGACGCATAGGCGGACACAGAATCACGGACCCTGCGGCAAAACGATAGTTGGCTGGCTCGACGCGGTGGCAGCATCGTGCAACAACCGACGGACTCGTCGCCGCGACGACGAGCCGTCCGGCCCACATTTGGCTCGGTCCCCCTCGAGTCGTAAAGCCCCCGTAAAACTCGTAAAACCCCGCAAAAACGAGAGAGGCTCGGGTCGCTGGGAACGCGGCTGGCATCGCTTCTCAACCACCACCTTTCGTCTGATTTTATTACCTCTTCGTGTACCACGGGTGGGACGCTTCTTTGCACGAACAGAAACAGCTAGCAACAAGAAGTAGAAGAATACTACGTTGGACAATCTTTTTCATTCTTCGCTCCTCTCCGATAAATTGTTCACACGTGTGAAGTCTCGCGCAGAGGCTGAAGACACGCGCGCGTTAAAATCAACGCGCGTCGATCATCTGTCCCTGTTTTTTCTTTTTTACGTAAAAACAAGTCTTCCGTGTTTTTTGATTAACGAAACAAGGAGAGGCTGTCATCAGTGCTCGCTTTCGCATGTTCGACGATGACGAAAACTTTCGTAGAACAGTGCTCTGAATCGGACGGTTGTTTCTAATAGCATTTACTGTGGAACGGTTTGTGGAACAGAGACGTCTTTTGAAGGAAAGGATCGCTTTTTATCTGGATACCACGGATCTTATACGTTTACAGCATGCGTTATGGAATGATGGCAATTGTGTCTTTATTGCGCGTAATGCAACGAAATGATGATTACGCGGAGTCTGTACCAGAAACGAATCCGACGAGGTCTGTCGAAGAAGGTGAACGGTGGACGCGGAGGCAGTGGAAAATACTTGGCGAGGAATCGGTGAAATTCCTTGTCCGTTTATAATTCACGATTAAACTGCGTATTTTATAATGAAAATCGTTGATAGTAAAAATCGGTAGGTATGATTGGAAACGATGAAACTGTTCGCAGAAATTATAAATGTAGATGTATTACTTCGAACTTATTGAAATTACTGAAAGAAGAAAAGAGGGATTGGCTTTTATCTTAAGCAGTTCATGCAGACGAAATAAATATGTATTAAGAAAAATGGTAATTTAGTTATGGAAAACTTTATTTACGCAAAATCCAGCCGTGCCTAGGAGGTTAATCTGTGTATTTTACGCGTTGATGATAAAAATCGGCAGGTGTGATTCAAATGAAACTATTAACAGAAATGAATAATGTAGACGTATCACTTCGAACTTACTAAAATTATTGAAAGTGGAAAAGATCTTGGGATTGGCTTTTATCTCTAGATGTTTATGCAGGCAATTTTTATTTTGCATCAAGATCCGCAGTTTATTTGCGACGATCGATTCTGATTAAAACAGAAGTAATAATTAATTAAAATTGCTTTAGCATCATTGAAATTCAAGGTAGAGTGGAACCTCTATTATTTAAACTGAGCGAAATAATACGAATGTTCGGATGAGGATGAGTTCAGCGATAGTCCTAGAAAAATTATAATATTGTTACGTGAGCGTAATCGCGGCATGTTGAATAATAACGTCACGACTTTAATAACAACAGAACTCTTTATTCGGGAAAGGGGGAACTCAATATTCGACCGTTTACCACGATGTCTCTCTCAACTCTGAGTCGTTCTTGTTAAATCGTTGCTCAGGAGATATTTACCAAGCAACGGTGCCACAAGGAACTCTCGATATCAAAAGATATCGATCCATATTCGTAACAATATTCTGGTATCCAAACGTTGTATTAGTTAATAATTGTATTATTCAGGTAGATTGTAACTTAATAGAGGATTTGAATAAAACTTCTAAATAGTGGATATATTTTGCTGTCAGAATATTACAGAAATAAACGTTCAGATAAGAGAGGCTCTACTGTACTGTAAATCCTCTGCACACAGGACTTAGATTAAATTGTTTGCACGCGAAACGTGTTTTTACAATTGAGATTTTTAATACCAGACTGCCGGATAATCGAGATTCTACTGCACTTTTATTAGACGGGAATCAAAGACGAGTCGCTTCGAAGAAGAAAGACTCAACGACGAATCGAAGAGTGTATAATAAAATAAATAAAATGTCCAATAAAATCTTCCGGTTCTCGCGTTCGCGACTCACTTTCGCACAATCGCGCGATTAGTGGTGCAGGACGACACTGGTCAGACAGGATCCGCGATTCTATATCGAAAAATTCGATCAAGCTCCGAGCTCCTATTTTGAAAAATTCAAAAGCGTATCCAAAGGCTGAAGAAGATGACGCGGTTACATACTGAGCGGAGAGTGTGAACACGCGAGCCAGTTCGCAAGCTGGTTTTCTTGGCGGAGGTTCCTTCGGGACAGCTGGACATCGAAGCTGGCAACTACTCGGTCACCCAGAGAAAGAGAGAGAGAAAGAGAGAGAGAGAGTGATAGAGAGAGAGAGAGATAGAGAGGGAAAGAGTCGCGGTTTATCCTGGCTGATCGATACAGCCATACCTCTCGTTTATTTATGCTCTTTGCCAGCCTCTTTCCGCGTCTCCCTCTCGAAGCCCAGGCTTTCGTTTGCGATATTCTTGCTCGGAAGTTCCTCGAGCACCCTTGACGCCGCAGATCGCGCCAATCGAAGCCTTCCTCCCAGTCTCTCTCTCTCTCTCTCTCTTTCTCTTTTTCTCTCTCTCTCTCTCTTCTTATTTGGTGACCAGCTGGCTTCACAACCGGGAAAACAAGCGGAATAGCTGGCGCGGTGGACGAACACGAGCCGCGTGTTCTTCGAATCGTGATTTAAGCTCCATCGAGCCAGATTCGTTGGCGATCAATCCGGAAAACTCCACTACTTGACTTTTGTTCGCAAACCTGCGAGTTTAACTGCACAATAACAACACTATAGCCAGTGTTGTAGGAACTGTGGACTCGATTCAGAGGAGCTCGCAGTACTTCTCATTTATGCATACATTAATATAGTCGAATTCATAGATACACTCCCAAACAAAGAAATAGCACGCGTGTGCTATCTTTAATTCCACATTGTGTAGTTAAGATGGCTCGAAAATTCTGAATGATATGTTACCCCTACGTCATACGAATATGGAACCGCAACATGCCTTCACGTGACTTCGGCGAAATCTGCGTAAAAATATATAAACATATAGATGGGTAGACACAAAATGATAGCACATCTTGTACCTTTCATATAATTAAAAGTATATGAAAAATTATCAAAGCTACAAATTTAAAAGATATTAAATTTACTCCAAAAAAATTAAAGTTATTAAAAATCTAACAAAAACAATTATTAAATATTCAGATATAAAAATCATAGCAAACAATCTTCTATAATATTCTGTATTAAACCCTGATAGAATGAATGAGGGAATGAGTAAGAATGAGATAGCGAGTAAGGCAGAGCGAAAGAGAATGAATGCAAGAGAGAATAGTAGGGTAATATGGAAAAAGGCTGGTAAGGGTGGAAGGATAAGCGGAAAAGATCGTCTGAGTCGAAGGAGAACCGTCTCGTTGAAAACTCGTTGTTGTTTTTGTAGTTGCTGAAGTCGTTGTTGTTGATGAAGTCGTTGTCGTTGTTGGAGCCGTTCCGTCATCGTTGTCGTTATCATTCTTGTTGTAAGCCATGAGAAGTTGTGGATTATTAATAACAAACTATTACTGTTATTGTTGATCGAAGTTGCCTTCGCTTGTTGTTTTATATTACCATCGAGTCTCGTGGGATTTACCTTGAAAATAACTCCTACAATATTAAATGTTTTCTAAATACTGGCTTTTTTCAAACTTTACTGACTTTTCTCTCTTCAGTCCAGCTCGATCCGTGTCCTGCCGCTCCAACGTATCGCCAACAAACATCATGAAACAGCTCGCAAAGTAGGGAGCGAAAGCGTTCCCCTGTCCGAAGCGGCGACACTCCTGCACCGTCGGAACATCGCGAAACGAGTATTCCCGCGAGCAGGAATTTGCTGGGCGGCTGTCGAATCAGCTAATTAAACCGGGATAATACACCGGTCGATCCTGCTGGAATTTGGCGCGGCGCGAGATTTCGTTCCGCTTTGTCGCGCGGATCCGCCGAGCCGCATCGTACTTGCCTCGCGTCGCGGCGAACAAAGAGCGTTTCCCGCGCTGAGAAATTGCACGAAATCGCGCCGGCAACGTTGATCGCCGATTCCGCGGACACCCGAGACCGATTAGCCG
>NW_027587153.1:0-1313 GCF_028453695.1 Augochlora pura
CTGTCCTAATTAGTTGCCGTCGGGCGCACGGCTGTTATTCCGACCGAAGTATCGGACCGGGGGATGCGTCGTTCCGATTCCCCGTCGCGCGACTCGACGGAATTTCGTATCTGTCGCGCGCGCGATCGTTCGAACTCGTTATTATTTAAAAAAATCGTTATCGCAGACGCTGCGATCTTTTTTTTTACAGAAAATAAGTTTCGGCAATGGCCGTGAATAATTGGTCCTCGGGATATAGTTACGGAAGCAGTGAATAGTTGTAACGTTTATTGCCGGTCCTATATTTTTTCTTTTTTGTAAAAAATAATATAGCGTTCGCGATAACAGGGCTTTCAATGAAATAACAGTTCCTCTCTGGCCCTTCGACACAGCAGATCTTTCCGATGGAAATATATTTAGAATTTCTTTTTACGTATGATTTTATGTGTCACTTGTTCAATTAATTTTTTTAAGTACCCCTTCACGGGCAGACGTTAGTTTTTCTTTGTAGTCTTTAATAGGGAATTTGAAAATTTAAATTAACCATTTGCAGTCGAGTTTGTCGCGACGTTAAAAACGCTATATTACATTTGCTTGTATTCGATATATTTTTAAACAATAGAAATCTTTGACCGAAACAAGTATCTACGGAATTAATGTAATCCCAGAGTGCAAAGGGTTAATTGTGAGAAACCAAATAGTCGACAATTGTATTGTGGGTCTAAACGGGATCGAAACTCCGCCGTGCGAGTGCCAATGAAATAAATATATCCCGTGAGCGGCTTTCGCAAAGCACGCGCGTTTTAATTTAACGTAATAAGAAGAGAGGTACAAGTGATTAAAACGTGGTAGAATTTTTGAAGAATCTCTGAAAGCTGCAGCGCGAAAGGTGGCATAACATTCTCGCATAACGCGAGCGATATCCGTATTACACGAAGCTTAATTCGATGAAACGAACGTTGCCTTTGAACATTAATCCTTTGCAGTCCAGCCATCCGACCGTATTCCTTTACGTTTTTTCGTGACCTATTTAGAACAGTTGAGAAGTCGCGCGATTGTTCTTACGTGCCGAACAATTGTCGCGTCGGTTCGGCAGAGCCTAGATCAGGAAAATAAGTATCTGCTAATGACGTAGTCGATGTCGAATCTGACTTTACGTATAATCGCAGAGAGTGCAAATTCTTTGATACTAACTTTTATGTGTAACAGCGATATGCTATATCACTGAAAATAATTTTAAATCGCATAAACTTCATTCAATTCGAAACAATGTTTGCCGTGTCGGGTCTGTGTGAACGATAACATTTGTTTTTAGCAAACTCGGTACGGTAAAT
>NW_027587154.1:0-1313 GCF_028453695.1 Augochlora pura
AAAAGGAATCTTCTTCTTTTCTCTCTACGGAGCCTCTTTTCTCTTCGCCGCGCACCACTCGAGGCCCGAATATCCACCTGGCGAGACTCGAGGATCTTCTCGATCGTGGTGAAGCAAGAAGAAGGTGTGCCGGGTCCTGGCAGCTTCAAGCACAGGTTGCTTCAGAGTTCGAAGACTCGGCGAAACGCAGAATCGCACTGTTTTGAAAGCCGCTTGGTTCGGACAGGCGAATTTCTTTACGGAAAATCTATGGTCTTTTCGAGGCTAGGGGTAGTTTTACCAGGAAAAATATACAGCGTTAATAGGGGAGTATTAAAATTGTACCGTGTCCTAAGATAATTTTTAGGTCAACAGAGCTCAGATTTATAAAATTGTTAAGTAGTAAAACTGTTCGGAGTCACAAAAAGTTAATAATTTCTTTGGAAAAGGGATGCATTTATTTGCACATTTATTCTTGGATTTTAATGACAGAAGAATTAAATTTTATTTCGATTTAGAAGAAATATATAAATTTCATATTTAGTACATAATAAAATAAATATATTCATATTTTGTGATAGTGAAAGGGATTAACTTCAATATTGTAGAAGATGTCCTCTGTGAATTACTATAACTTTGAACAAGTGTTTCAAATGAAATAAACTTATATCTGGAAATTAATATTTACTGGTCTCTGATAAATGTAAAATCTAATAAATATAAATATCTCGAAAAGGAATGTTAAACACAACATTTACTAGATTTTAAAAGGATAATTTGTTAAAGGTAATTCTGTTCCCTTAAACGAAACCTAATCTTTCAATTTACTTATATAAATCTTTTCTGTATAATATCATATAATATCTTTTCTATATAATATCATATAATATTATTATATAATATCATATAATATTATTATATAATATCATATTATATTATTATATAATATCATATTATATTATTATATAATATATTCTCTATTTACTAATATTAATATCTTTCTATTTCTAAATCAGATATTATCTTACCTTCAATCAGCTAAAACTTTCGTTTGCCTACCAAAGGGTTGAATACCTCTTACCCTAAATATTCGTCCTAAAAACAGCTCTCCACCGATTTTTAAAAATAGCAAACAAAAAAAGATCGACAACGTTGGTCGCCGAATCATGTTTTTAATCTGCAGTCAGAAATCGCATGAAAATTTGCTTTGTAAGGTAGTTGATGTTAAAGCAGATTTTCCTTCGGAATATAAAAGTGTTGGGGGGGGGGGGGGGTGGGGGGGGGGGGAAAAGGGGGACGAAAGGGATGGTTAGTGGACAGTCCGGAAGCAATCG
>NW_027587155.1:0-1313 GCF_028453695.1 Augochlora pura
TATGACCCTTTCTTCCAAGTTTTTCTTTTCCTTCTCCCATTCTTTCCCTTCCCTTCGTTCCTCCATTAGTTCCTTCCTCAGGCCGTCAATTTCGCTTAAATATTTCTGGAACATTCTTTCCATTATTTTCTCCATCTCTTCTAACACTTCCTTCCTTACCGACCCTCCTTCTGTCACTCCTCCGCCTGATGGCCCTGCCTTCGTTTTTTCTTTCCCTCCGAGGAATCTTTCCATTGATCCCCCCTCTTCTCTCTCTCTTTTGTTTTCGTTTTGCTCGCTCTTGTAGCCATGATTTTTTCTAACCTTCTCGCGCTTAATTTTTGCTTATCTTTCTCTTCCTACCTTCTTTTTCCTTCTGTCCTTTATTGTTTGTTTCCTTCCTTTTCTTCTCTCCTTTTCCTTTCCGTCCTCTACTCTTTTCTTCCTTTGATTCACTCCCTTACATCCACTTACTTCCCAGTGTTCTTCACATGTGTCTGCCTTCTCTCGCGTCCCTACCGGAAGTCCCGCCATTATTTTTAATAAATAATTTTGTTAGTAGATCGGCTAAACCGTGACTCTAACGGATTGTCGGTACTGAGGGATAGGAGAGCGTGAAAGGGGTGGCACTCGGAAACCGATGTGTCACTTACAAGGCCACAGCACAAAATCTTCTTCCCCACGAAGAGCGGAGGTGTCATCGAAGCAGAACTTCGGGTACCGCCGCGGCGAGTCGGATACCGTCGCTGCGCATCGGCTTGATTCGGAAGTTAGCGTTTTACGAAGACCGTTACAATTTGCTTTGTTCTTTGTCTAACGTTCCGATATTGATGTCGACTCTATTATTGTTCGTTGTTGCCGAGGTCGCCGAGTCTCAACGGTCCCCGGTTCGAAGTGTTTTCGACCGGGGGTCGTGACTCCGAGCGTTCTCAGGCAAAAACTAACTCCGATAAAAAACTTCGTATCGCTTTCGAGGAATTCCCTTCGAAAATTAACGCGATATTTAAACAAATTTAATTAAAAAGAAATATACGTTTTCATTTTTCTATCTTCTTTTTATCCCTTAATCTGTCGGCATTTTTCCTATAAAATCCTATTGGTTTATTTTCGTTTTTTTTTTCAGTTCACTAAAATAACTAATCAATGTGTATATATTTTTTATAATGTAGTTTACATATGTTCCTAGATTATTAACAATTCAATTCATTTTGTGTTCCCGCTTTCCTCAAAATACACATACTACCAATCTTCCCTATGCACCGATGTAATATACTTTATGGATATAAAGTTTCTACCTAGTGCTTTGGTTAAGATGTCAGCCACATTATTTTCGG
>NW_027587156.1:0-1313 GCF_028453695.1 Augochlora pura
TGTGATATGTGCAAATCTCAGCCACATTTTTGTTTACAATGTTTCAAAAAATTTAATGAAGTTTATTGAAACTTAAGTTAAGTTTCTTTCTCTAAAAAAATTTAAGTTAAAATTTAATGAAGTTTAAACTTAAATTTTTTATTGTCATTTATAATTTAACCCTTGACAATGCCGGTCTCATGCACAGATATCGATCAAACGAGAATTTCGCAGTCAGTCCCTAGAATCCACGCCGCTTAAACGAAAAATCGATTGCCGGTCCCCAGGGACCGGCGCCGGCTGAACGGAAAGTCGACTGCCGGTCCCTAGGGACCGGCGTAGCACTCAACGTGTTAATAGAATTATAAGTTATAAAGCAGATCTTCCCTTTAAACTGCACTATCGATTCGTCCACACAGATATTCTAACCAGGAATAAAGTGTTCCGAAAATTTTCCGTCCAGATATTCTAAAAAATTGCTGACCCGTTGTATGCGCATGCTCAAATCCGAGCTGTTTGTGTCAGGGGTTTTTAAGTGCAGCATCCAAAATATTTGATGCCATCGAGCTCTTGTAAATGTATCGGAGAAGAAAGGGATTCTACTATTATACCTCTTAGACCAATATATCATCGGTATTGAGGCCGATAGTGTGGGGCTCATCAACTTGATGTTACCCACTAAACCACTCCTCGGGCCTCTGCCCTTAATCCACTCACCCCGGACCCACCTCTCGGTATTACTGCAGGGTGAGTGAGTGGCTCAAAGAGCCTGAAACCGCTTAACTATGGCCACGGTGAGCTTGAGTCCCTACTCTACCTCTTCCTCTTATTGTCCTCGTGGTACCTCTTCTAGAGGTGTGGCCTCGAGCCGTCTTTTTTTTTAATTTTCGTGAGGATCTCCTCCTTCTCTTTGAGTATAGAGGTAATGTATTCTCTAATTTTTGAGCGCGTGCGCTTGTCTCTAACCTTGTCAAGAAGACCACTCATGTCAAAACACCCGATTTCTCCGTAGATGGCCTCCCTGTGTGCCTCAAAGTGAGGACACTGAAACAAAGTTGTGTTACGGAGTCCTCCCACACTTTGCACAAAAAGCACTTTTTGTTGGGGTGTTTGCAAATCTTATGCAGGAAATCGGCATAGCACCCATGTCCTGTCAACACCTGCGTCAGGTAGTAGTCCAATACCGGTGGTCCCCTAGTGAGCCATACACGTACAGTACCGGACAAATGTATTCGGACAAATGATTTCTCTTAGTTTTTATGAATAAGTCACGATATTAATATAAAGTGAATTGAGCAGTTTATGAAAGTCAGGGTGATAAATAATGTATGTAA
>NW_027587157.1:0-1312 GCF_028453695.1 Augochlora pura
TTGTACAACGTTGTAGATACTATTGTATTAATTGATACAGTGGATAAAATTTGTATAGGAACACTAATATTCTTTAATAAAAACAAACTAAGTCTTAACTTCATAGAATTTAAAAGAACAATATAGGAATTCTTTTTACCAATTAAATTCCTTTTCTATTTCTTATTATCCCCTTATATATTCAACCGATTTTTAATTTCATTATCAAACCATTAAAGCTTCTTCTTACTAAAGTATGTCAACGTCGCCTATTTTCGTTCGCCGCATCGATTTCATGCGGCATCATTTATTTATTTCGCATAATAATTTTACAAAGCTCTCGAATCGTTTTCATTCGCGTTTAACGCGTTTGCTTTTGTCAGAGTAGGCGTGGAAACGTGTAACAGATCGGGTCTGAGATTGAACGCCCGAAACGCTTGAAAATTTCAAAGAAAAGGGGAACATTAGCTCCGGGAGCGTCTTCGACGATCAGACAGTCGAGTCACATTCCTTCCATCAAATGCTCCCGGTAATAACATCTAATCGCGTTCGAATCTGCGATAGAAACGAAATTAGCCGGCATTAAACCACCATACGCGAGGAAGACCCCCGTCGCGAATGTAGGTTAAACGACCAATCATTTCTCGATTCTCCATTCTCCCATCATCGAGGGAAGCCCAAGAAGCGTTCCCACCACCACCGTTATATTGAATTTTTACGCCGCCGGGGTTCGGCTTCCGAGAAACCGATACGAAAATCTCCGTCAAACCGTCGCAAACGAACGACGTCCGCGGAGCCGGCGACACCGCTCGCGAAACATATATTATTATGTGTACTATATTATTATCTATACTATATTATTATCTATACTATAATATTTTATGTATTATAAAATATGTCTTAATAATTTAGTGACAGTGAATTAGTTATTTAATTAATTTTTTTCGAGCGATTTTGCAAAAGAGGAGCGCATTGAATGTTGGACGATCGTAGAGGTTTGACGCTTTAAGAGATTCTGTGTAAATTTCCTGGTTTGGCGAGAGACTTGCTTTAATGTAATAGTTTATATCACAGTAATGTTAGTTATGATGAAAACAATCAAAAGCCAGCTAACGCAACGATGGGAAACTACATGGAAACCATCAGCCCCACTTCATACTTGACATATAACGATTTTCATATAAACGATTTTCTTTCGAGCAGCCGGCGCGCTCGTTCTGCCGGCAGAATAACGTATTAAAAGCCGCGGCGCCGAGAGAGAGAGAGAGAGAGAGAGAGAGAGAGAGGGAGGGAGAGAGAGAGAGAGAGAGAGGGAGGGAGGGAGAGAGAGAGA
>NW_027587158.1:0-1312 GCF_028453695.1 Augochlora pura
CGGACGGCGACGGCTACGACGTTTTCCCACGTGATCCGGCGAAACGAAAGAGAGCTGGTTTCCTCTGTTGCGTCGAGTGGCTGGGCGATCGCGAGTGCTCATTGTTTCACGGGCACAATAATGGGCCCGCGCGTCTCGCTCTCGCTGAGCCCGGGACAAGTGTGCGAAAAGCCGAGAGGGCGCCGTTCCGTCCCAGGGAAAGAAAAACGAAAGGCGGAATGGGGGAGGGCGAGTCGACAGAGCGAGAGCGAGAGCGAGAGCGAGAGCGAGAGCGAGAGAGAGAGATCGTGCGCGAGTCTAGAGAAAGAGTGAGAGAGAGAGAAAGAGCGAGCGCGAGTCTAGAGAAAGAGTGAAAGAGAAGGAAAGAGCGTGTGCGAGTCGAGAGAAAGAGTGAGACAGAGAAAGAGAGAAAGAGAGAGAGAGAGGGAGAGCGCACGAGCTAGCATAAGCGCGGAGGATCGTCCGCACAAAGAGCGCGCAAAACACACAAACAGCCGGATTGCAATAATGGATGCGTGTTGTACAAATACGATATCGGCTCGAGGGGGCTGCCGCGGGCACGTGACCCTTTCAAAAGGACTCGGAATATAACGAACACCCCCAATGGCGTAACCCCCGCAGGGGGCACACGCTCCGCGCTCGTGTCCTACGACAGTTAGCGGGGTTAACTTACAAGCCTCACCGCTAATACGTGCTAGAACATGATTTTTTTTCCCTGCGAACCCCGGCTGCAGCTACCTTCTCTCTCCTCTCTCTCTCTCTCTCTCTCTCTCTTTTCTTTTCTTTTGGAGCTGTATGTTTTTTTTTCCTTGGCTCCGATACGTTGTTACCGGTCGAAATGATCGTTCGATGGTAATCGCTTCCAGGACCCGGTCTGCTCGAACGTTTATTATATTCTTGCCCGTTTCGCACGCTGCCGCGACGTGGTCGATTTTATGGGACTCCTCGCGACTACGATTCTTTCACAGAAATTCTATCTCTATTACTCTCATGGTTCTTCATTCTCTATCTTGTTAACTTTCTTCTATGTTTCTATGATTCTCGATGTGTTTCTTTATTTTGGAAGCGGTTCGGAGCCATCCTCGCCGCGTATCGATTTCGTCGATTTTATGACTTTATTAATGCTCAATTAGTCAAATGAGGAGATCGATGCTAAATTATTTACATTAAGCATTTTATTATATATAATAATCATTTTAAATTATATCGTTTATACGTTATCATTTCTTATTTTAAGTAATTGCTGTATAAGTTTTCGTTGATATTTTTATTTAATTTAATGATACACTGTAATTTTATGTAATTGTTCAGA
>NW_027587159.1:0-1312 GCF_028453695.1 Augochlora pura
TTGGAGGAAATTGAATTCGACTATGATTTTTCGAATGCGAAAGAGTTCGAATTAGCGTTCCCCTATGGTAAATGGGTACTGTTTTTAGTTTTATTTTAATTAATTAAATTGCTTCAATTATGCGGGGATTTTAGTTTGTAATTGTGTCGGCAACGAACGTGTTAATGTATATTATATCATGGTCGATGTACACTAACAATTGCAGTTTTTCTGATAATCTCGATCCCTAATCTTTCGCGATGTTTTCTTAGAGTCGCGAGTCGAATTCGAATTACATGTTCGCGAAATAGTTATTAGCGATGCGATTTAAATCGCGTTGTCTTAGAGTCGCGAAAATTGCAACGCGTTGCATCAGAGTTACGAAATAAATGCCACGCTGCGGGTAGCCGAACCAAAGATCGCTACACCTTATAATTGTCGCCGATTCCTTCCGAGTTGCGCAGAATTTGATCAAAGTGTGCGAGAGTTTTCATTTTCAAATTTAAAAAATTAACTTCCAGATTAACGACGAAGTGCTCGCGTTGTCATTGGAATGCTTAACTTTGAATTGTGTACATTAGCGTTGCGAGAAGAAAGTACGCGTTTCTTTAAACCTTTCACTTCAATTTTCCCTTCATTTACAATCGACTTAATTAACGTCGCAATAAAAAATGCACTGCTCGCGTTTCTTCTTTGACAACATTGTCCATTTGTTAAAATAGTGTCGCGCAAGAACGGTCCACTCCCGCGTTTGTTTTCAGAATACATGTCGAGTGCGACCATCGTTTCTATCGAATTTTATCCAACTTACTAACGCGTTACTTACCAACGCATCGCGTTATTTATTAACCCTGTGCACTCGAGTGGCGCCTCTGCGGCGACATTGAAATTGTTGTAACACGTTCCAAAGTTATTCGCGTAGATATCACCAGAGCTTAGATTGGAAAATTTGTTGAACGTGTAATTGTTATACGAGCCGCGAGACTCAATTTCATTTGCATAGAATGAATTTTGTTATATAAAATGAAAATACTGGAAGCCAGAGAAATTATTTTAGATTTCTACTTGAAATGGATTCGAGTGCAAAGGGTTAAGGCGTTAAGTTATTTATTAAGGCGTTGCTTGCAGTATTTTCTATTCAGACAAAAAAAAATTTTTCCATTAATTTCTGTGCACTTCAGACGTTTTTTTGCTTGTATTTAAAGAAAGAATTGCCCGTGTTTTACTTGATCATTTTCGGTACTATTGTATCATCTGCGTTATCGTATCACAGAGTTCGCGACTGAAACAACGACAATGAAGATTCTAGAAACTTCACCAGTTCTAATATCAA
>NW_027587160.1:0-1312 GCF_028453695.1 Augochlora pura
GAGATACAACATGATAACCAGTTATATGACAGAGATAGAAGAGGATTAAATTGAATTTAAGTGTATATAAGTGAGATAAAACATAACATCCAGTTATACAAGAGAGACAGAAGAGGATACAAGGGAATTTAGGTGTATTTAAGTGAGATACGACATAATATCCAAGGATATAAGAGAGACACATGAGGATACAAGGGAATTTAAGTGGATATAAGTGAGATGCAACGTAATATGCATGGATATAAGGGAGATACAAGAGGTTACGAGGAAATTCAAGTGTTTTTCAGTGATATACAACATAAT
Organism: Augochlora pura; assembly: GCF_028453695.1. Lineage (NCBI taxonomy): Eukaryota > Metazoa > Arthropoda > Insecta > Hymenoptera > Halictidae > Augochlora > Augochlora pura. The sequence continues at coordinate 304 of NW_027587160.1, forward strand.
ATCCACAGATACAAGAGTGATTTCTGAGGATACAGGGGAAGTTAAGCGTACAAAACGGAGATACAACATAATATCCACGAATATGAGAGAGATAGAAGAGGATAAAAGGGAATTTAAGTGTATATAAGGGAGATACAACATAATATCCACGGATGTAAGAGACACAAGAGGATACAAGGGAATTTAAGTGTATGTAAGTGAGATACAACATAATATGCAAGGATATAAGAGAGATACAAGATGATACAAGGGAATTTATGTGGATATAAGTGGGATGAAACATAATATCCAATTATATGAGAGAGATAGAAGAGGATGCAGGGGAATTGTATTGTATATAAGTGAGATAAAACATGATATCCAATTATATGAGAGAGACACAAGAGGATACAAGCGAATTTAAGTGTATATAAGTGAGATAATAAATAATATCCGAGTATATAAGAGAGGTACAAGAGGATACAAGGCAATTAAAATGGATGTAATTGGGATAAAGCATGATATACAATTATATATGAGAGATAGAAGGGGATACAAATGTATTTAAGTGTATATAAGTTAGGTAAAACGTGATATCCAATTATATGAGAGAGATAGAAGAGGAAACAAGGGAATTTAAGTGTACAAAACGGAGATACAACATAATATCCATGGATATAAGAGAGACACAAGAGGATACAAGGGAATTTTAGTGTATATAAGTGTGATACAATATAATATGCAAGGATATAAGAGAGATACAAGAGGATACCAGGGAATTTAAGTGGATATAATTGGGTTAAAACATGATATCCAATTATATGAGAGAAACACAAGGGGATACAAGGGAATTTAAGTGTATATAAGTGAGATACAGCAATAATATCCAAGAATGTAAGAGAGACACAAGAGGATACAAGGGAATTTAAGTGTATACAAGTGAGATACAACATAATATGCAAGGATATAGGAGAGACAGAAGATGATACAAGGGAATATAAGTGTATATAAGTGAGATAAAACATAATAT
>NW_027587161.1:0-1311 GCF_028453695.1 Augochlora pura
CGTACTTCTGTCCAATCACTGGATTATCGGATGGTTATAACTAGAATGACTTCTCGGACAATGCGGGATATAATTTTCGAGAAAGCTAGTCCGAACAATCGACGAACGCGCGCGCGGCCCTGGAGGGTGAAAAGCTCGGCGCGCGTCCCGTTCTGTAACGCGACGCGGATCGTCGGCGCTCTCGTTTCATTCGAGGAACGGCGAGCCTGTAATTGAAATATATGTATAAAAAGAGAGAAGGCCGATCGAGCCAGCCGGGACGTATCGGGTCCGAGGACGGTTTGCTCTTTTTCAATTAGAATCGCCGTCCGCGCGTCGTCGCTCTCGTTTCAAAACGTCACCGACGCGTCCGAGCCAATTTGACTCTTTTTCGCGCAATACGCCGTGTCCCGCGCTGCGAAAAATCGGAACCCCTTCCTCGCCGAATCACGTCGCAGCGTATAGCTCGCCCCAATTACACGGCGGACGAACGATTCCTGAGGGCTGTTCAATTTCTTTAATGTTCCTTGCAAATTTACCGCCGTTCGAATTTTTTAAGTTAGACACTTGTTTGTACTTGACGAGTGGAAACAATACGGTGGACAAAAATGGAAAGATATTCGATTCCACAACGTCTGTTTATTATTAAAAAGTGATTAAAGATTTACTGAAAGTCGTGCTAAAGTTGTAAGAAAATTTTATGCGGAATAAGGAAGAGAAAACTAACCGTCGAACATGCAAAGCAAAAGAGTGATTAAAATATTTGAACGCTAATTAAATAAACAAGAAATTAAAATAAAATAGAATGAAGTACAATATATTAAACTCAAATAAAGTACAATAACATTAAGTACAACGAATTTAATATTGTACTGTCAATTCTTTTATTACCAAGAGAAATTACTTGGCAAATTAATTTTTAAGTATTTCAAATCAGAGGAAAAAATGCTGTTAAAATGCAGATTTTCAGAATTGTACTTGGAAAACTGCTGGTTGTCGATTCTCGTTTCAGTCGCTCCCCGTGAACAATGGGGCAGTGTAAAATTAATTAAAAATTGTAGAGTTCGAACGCGATACTTTGTCAGGGAATATTGAAATTTTCGTAGCCAGTGGGCGAACAAGTAAAATTCATTTTAGCTGTACATTGTTAAGTAAAATCGTGATGACGCGTGCGTTATGTGCACAGAGGTTGCAGTGATGGAATTTTGTGACCATACTGCTGGCACACAACGTGACAGTGGATTAATGTACGCTGTGCAAAGAGAGAAACGATTCGATTACCGAACAGCTACATATTGCAACTATATTTCATAATATTAATATAAATTCCAT
>NW_027587162.1:0-1311 GCF_028453695.1 Augochlora pura
AGAATTATTGAATTTTATTTCATTTTAGAATTATACAATTTTATTTTATAAGCATAGAATTTTATTTTATTTTATAATTATAGGATTTTATTTTATTCCGTAATCACAGAATTTTATTTTATTTTACAATCATAGAATTTAATCTTCTTTTATAATTATAGGATTTTATTTTACTTTATCATTATACAATTTTATTTTATTTTATTTTATTCTATAATCATAGAATTTTATTTTACTCTATAATCACAGAATTTTATTTTATACTATAATCACAGAATTTTATGTTATTTTATAATCACAGAATTTTACTTTACTTTATCATTATAGAATTTTATTTTACTATATTGTATAATTATTTTTCATGGCTGCGATCGCTGTTGGAACAACGATATTTGAAATACTATTTCACATTACATATCACTTTCTTTTCTAATTATTCGAAATAATTATTTAAGATAATTTTATCTTGTAACACAATTACTATCTTCGATCTCATTTATTCTGTCATTCTCACCAACATTTTTGCGACATATTAAACAAAAGACACGTTTAATTTTAAAAGATAATTTGACAGTGCGTTTCTCAACAAATCTCCGCCGATCCAAAGGCGTAGACTCGCGCCACGGGCGCGATATTATAATTCGTACACACGCCCTGTACACGAGAGAAGAACGAATCCGCTCGAATGGTATTTAAAACACTTCGTTGGCCAAGAACGCGGCATCGGTATCATAAGGAAGCTCGCGATTCGTTCCGCGGATACAAAGGGATGCGCGCGCGCGCGCGCGCGGGTGTGTGTGCGCGCTCGTCTATTTTCCTGTTTCCCCGCCGAAACTCAAAGGAATGCTTTGCAAGGCAGCGCGCCGGTAACGGAATTAAAATTTCACAACGAGGAAAATAAATTTTTCCGGCGGCGTTTTTAATTTCGTCGTGCGGAAGTAATCTTATCATTGACGGGGAGCCTCCGCGTGCCTGACGCGGTACAAAAGCATTCGCGCGACGTCTTTTGTGTTGCGACGCCCGTGACTCGTGACGCTAATGAACACGACTTCTTTGGACGGATCACGCTGTGTTCCTCGCTCGGCGACGGAACAATCGACTTCCCTTTAATCCTGGCCGGCCGCGGAAAACACAATATTCCCCGGGGAACAGGAATAATTGAACGGAAACGTCGGACAATCGACACGTTTTCGATCAAATCGGCGGAGAATCGAGCATACGAAATATATTTTTTATTTATTATGATATAAGAAAAAGTTTTTAATTAACATTGTCACGCGAAGGATGTAATACAATAATAATAAAATGTTG
>NW_027587163.1:0-6023 GCF_028453695.1 Augochlora pura
TTCACCGCTTTTTGCCGATGCGATTTCCACCTGGGACGAATGATGTCGCAGGCACGGATTAATTTCGTCGACGGTCGTCGATTCTGCCGGAATACACTTGTAGCTGGATTGACAAGGTTCTATGTACAGTTTAAGCTTTGTATTTGTATATAGCAAGTTTTCTGTCGAGGTAAAAATGATTTTAGAGAATTTGGTGTAATTGATATTAATTTTTTTGTAAAGATTTTCTGGAGATAAAGTCGAAAAGATTTTTATTTTTAAGTGCTAAGTTTGTGGGGTGATTTTTAAGTTAATATTGTTGCGTGTTGTGTTATGGTATTTTTTTAAGTAAGTTTGCTGTTTTGTTTTAGAAAAGTATTGCTTTGATTATGATTTAGTTATTGATTGAAAAAAATAAAGATTGTAATATAGGCGATGCGATTGAGTTGTAATGGTTTCTGTAAGTAGTATAGGCAGTGCATTGATCAGACGTAGACTTTAAAAATGTCTGATGCATACTCCAAGCCTTTTTTTATATTTTAATTGTAATAGGTCAATATTCTGCAATTATCAACGTCTCTCTCTCTCTCTCTCTCTGTCTCTCTCAACCGAATGGAGAGATCTCCCCGTTTGAGATCAAGTCATTCAATAACAGAACAGAGCAATTACTACGCTATCACAATTCTTTTACAAATTAAAGCAACGCTATAATTTCCCTAAAAATTAAAGCAACGCCATAATATCATAATTTAAACAGATAATTGCACCTTAAAACTTGCTATTGTAATCTTCCTCTACCGCTAGAAAATATCGAAAGTTTTTAAGGTATTTGTCGCGGTCGTGAAAAGTGTTGAGAAACGGGAAAGCAGAAGAAAGGGTAGAATTTTGAAGGGAAAGGTCTCGTTGCCGGCTCGTTGCGCGAGGGCTCTGCGAAACGTCGAAGCCCCTTTGCCCGTTCCATACACACCAACACACGCATACAGACACACATATACAAGCACAGGATCGAGGACAACGGAAAAATTTATCGGTCCTCGTCGTCCCCCTTTTTTCGAGTTTATTGGCCGGCCTTCTCCTCCCGGCTCCCGGGCCCTTCTTCCTTCTCCTCCTCTCCCTCTCCCTCCCTCCCTCTCCCTCTCGTCGTTGTCTTGTTTATGCGACGGATTTCCCTCCGAGCAGTTTCGTTTCCACACTTGACCCGGTTCCGGCACGGTCCGGGCTGCCGCCAGCCTGCAGCGGAACCTGCTCCGATTTTCATTCGGTTCCCTGCCGCTGCAGGATGTTTGGACGGAGCCCGGCCGATGTTTGATTGATCCCACCGGGCACCGGGGTTAATGGGGTTTTGTCGATTGATCATCGGGCCGCGGCGCCAGATTTTCTTCCGGCTGTTTTCGTTCGGCCGACGATTAGATTCCCGATTTCGTCGCCTCGAAACACCTTGTCCGCGATTTCAGGGGAATCTATCTCGAACTTCGATTTTGAGGTTTACGGGATTTTTTAAGGCTTCTTGGAGGAATATACGAGTATTTTTCGCACGCGTAGATTTTCACCCAAATTATTTTATAATTTTTAAGTTGGAGCTATCGGGTTGGCAACTAAGTAATCGCGGACTTAAAATAAAAGCGAAAATTCGATTCTCTCGCTTAATAATATAAGTTTATTCAATTGGACAAATCAAATTGAGAAACGCAGACAGAGAGAAAGAGAAGGGTACAGGCGAGATACACACAGAGAGAGATATAAACAGAGAGAGGGAGGAGAGAGAAGACGATCACGCGTGCCAGGACACCTGAGCACGAAGCCTCGTCTGAGGATCGTGTGGCCGACACAGTGGCAATTACCGCGGCAGTCAGGCCACCGCAGCCACCCCCCCGCTCTCTATCTCATACATTAAAGATGTCGTCCGGATCCTGACAATACCTGCCAAGACTGCGTCATATGTTACCGGAGGCAAGGGCGAGAGACAGAAAGGGAAAGAGAGCGAAAAGGGGGGGTTAGAAGCGACAGAAGAACGTGGCAACGGGGTTGGAAACGAAAGAAAGAGGGTAAGAGAGAGTATATACCCGGAGCGTAGACAGTGGCTCGGCCACAGGCTGACGGAACGATTTGAATTTTGCATTAAACATCAATGCGTAGATTCCGCATGTTTGCTGGGCCGCCGTCGCGGGCTTCCGCCCCCGCAATTTCACCTTTATTGGATATACCGCGGGAGCGGCGGTTAGGCGTGCCGAGATTTCGACGCTGCTCCCGGGGCGCGCGCGCGCGCGAGCGCGAGGCGTCGCGACGTCTGAATAGGCGACCGGCAATGGACCGATGCGACGCGATGCCGTCGACGCTGCTCGGCTCGGCTCTGCAACGGAATTGCGTCACCGGAGACCAGATCTCGTGAAACAGTACATGGTGCATCTCTTGTTGCATCGGGATAATTATGGCGCGAACTGCTTTCGAGGCCGTCTACCGTCTCTGCATTATTGCTTGGCCGTCGAGCGTGCAGCGCGTGTCGGGTTCTCTCCAAAGTCTTCCCGCGAACACCGAGACGAATTGTTCCGATCGATCCTTCGTTTTCACGGATACGCGTTGTTTCGTTTCGCTGTTTTAGGCGCGGTTTATTTAGATTTTTATACGGTGCTGGAAGTGTTTGAGAATTCGAGGTTAGGGAAGAAAATCGATGCAAGCTTTTCTTATGTAAAAGCGAATTTAGATTTAACTCTTTGATTTCGATTGTTAAATCTTACACACTAATATTTGCCATAATGATATAAATATAATATAACAATAATATATTTAATATTTATATATTTATTATAGTTTTGCTCTCGAGTATTAAATTTGATACACTCATTTTTGCCATAAATAATATAAATATAACGTAACAAGTCTTATATATTATTATATAGTACAATAACATAAACAATAAAATTTGCAGTCCATATCGACCACCGCCATCCATCGAATTTCTTAAATTATTATCGCGTCGCCTGTGTCACTTCACAGTATTTAATTTAATTAAAGAACAATATCGCGCGATTGTTTTAACTCCGACCAATAACGTTCAACCGTAAACGTATAAACGAAAAATTCCGACCCGTCCGCCGACGAGATTTTTCCGTTGAAACGACGGTATAAGGTTTCGCATGCTTGGCTAAACGCGGATAATCCGCGGTCTATTGACGGTGATTGCGTGGTATCGAGTTGCCATGTGATTAATCGAGTTCAGGTTTGATGGGATTATGTCAGTTGTGCCCGGTATCGTGTTGCCGCGTTGATCATTAGGTTCTAATAGTAGGATGTTATCAATATTTAACGTTGTTTATTAAATACGTGCTTTACCGGGCATAAAGCACGCGCGCGCGCGCGCGCGCCCCTCTGCCCGCCATTATCTTTGTTTAGAAGATATTATACCGAATTCGACCACGGCTCCGATGTTTATAGAATAAAGGCTTGAATGGTACGCTCCGTGTCTCGTGTCGGTCTGACCGATTCACCGAGTTCGATACCGTGGGCATTATAATCATTGTGACGTGTGCTCGAGCAGGTAACTGCACGGCGATCATTAAACTTCGGGCGGATCCGATCCGCGTGTTTCGCGGCATATTAACCGCGCAACTCTCTCTCTCTCTCTTCGCCGTCAAAAACTTCACCGGGCATTAAACAATCCAATTTTATTTTATATTAATCTCGTTCCGCGTTAAATCCGTACGAACGCGTGTAACGCGCCCCGGCAAATTAGTTTCTTCCTCTCGTTAATATATATATATATATATATATCGCTGATATTTTCATCGCGGAAACGCGCGGACGTGAAATCACTCCGCTCGACTACCGTGTGCAGCGTCCGCGCGTTCACGGCACGACGAACGCGCCGAAAATCCGAAAAATTTTGTCGAAAAAGTTCGTACGGTTCGATTAAAAATGAAACGCTGAATTATGGGAAAGTGTTAGAAATTCTTCGACGATCTACACGAATCGCGATATAGCGAATATATAATTATAAACGACGTAATAATTAAATTTCTGAGAAATTGAAAATTCGAAAATTATAATTACAAATTTGAAAATCTCGGCGAAAGCCAAATTTATTTTTATTTATATCGTCGTTAAGGTTTCACGTGTATCTCGCGTCGTATAAAACGATAAACGACGACCGGCGATTTTAGAAAATTTGCCGAAAAAGTACAACTTCGTCCTATTCGATTAAAAATGAAACGCTGAATTATAGGAAAGTGTTATAAATTCTTCGACGATCTCGCCGTACACGAATCGCGACGAAACGAATTAAAATTATAATTATAATCGACGTGATAATTAAATATCTGAGAATTCGAAAAATCGAAAATAATAATTACAAATTCGAAAATGGCGGAAACCAAATTTATTTTTATATGTATCGTAACTAACGTATCGCGTGTGTCTCGCGTCGCATGAAACGACGACCGGCGATTTTCGACTGGATTTAATACGCGCGCCAAACAGACCGTCGAACAATTATGCTAACAAGGGTACGGATAATGGAATTTATATAGAAACAGAGGAGGAGCCGGGGCAGGCACCTGCCGCGACGAAGTCGACAGGGTCTATTATCCTGATTCGTGTGCGGAATGTAAATTAGGGGTGCCGAGGGGGGGGGGGGGGTTAGAGTAGGGCAGCAAGAATCGCAGGGAGCAGAAAGCCGGAGTTCGTTTAATTTAAGTAATACCGTGGAGTCGAGTGAACGATAGCGCGAGCGCTCTCGGATAAAAGTAACAAGTACATCTTGGCGGTGGTCCAAACGCGGGCGCGCGCGCGCGCGGGGGCCGCGCACAGCCAGCCGAGGCGATACGCGATTTTACTTCATTTCGGGCGCATTAGCGCGCCCGTTAATTGGACCAAAATCTGGGCGCACCAACGTGAAAAATACGCGAATTAAATGAACGTCGAACGGTGCTAATTAAAACGTCCCGCGGAATTTACATCGTCCTCCCTCGCAACCCTCTCCATACACCACCCTTTCCCCCACACCCTTAATATCGCGAAATTTATACGTTTTAATCGCTTATCGGCCCAATGAAACTGTCCAATTAATCAGTTCACGGTCTTCATTAAATTCTTACGATTATCCAAAAATTATCCCCGTTCCCAATCGAATCTCCCCCCTCTCTCTCTCTTTTTCTCTCTCTCTCTCTCTCTCTCTCTTCTCGTTATCACGTCCTCGGAAATCATTGTTGCAGTCACGCCGCTTCTAACGTGCGCCGGACACGTAATTAACTTCTCCAATTTACCGCGATAATCATTTTTACATCGCCTAGTTATTTATAACAAAGTGCCAACGATGTCTGGATTATTCGCTCTTGAATTGGACATTTTTTAATCGGCTGATCTTTTGTCGCTGTTACTATTATTTTATGTTATTCGTTGTTGGAGCATTATTCTGCATTTCGTTTAATTATTTATTTAATTAAATGTTTTTCTTATTATTGATCTTTTTGGATTTTACGTTCGTGAACTGGACATTTTTTAATTATTGATCTTCATGGATCGTTCATTTATGATGGGTACGTTATTTTATTGTAGAGCTTTTTTAGGTTATTCCTTCATCGACTGCATATTTTTTAATTATTAATTTTTCTCAGATTATTCATTTATAAAGGGTACATTGTTTTATTGTCGATCTTTTTTAGGTTAGTCGTTCATTGACTGTACATTTTTTAATTATTAATCTCTCCTGGTTTGTTTATTGGTGGACTGTCAATTTTATATTAATCTTCTTCAGATCATTTATCCACTGTAAATTATTTTATTGTCGATCTTTTCTGGTTCATTAATTCGTAGACTGTAATTTATAATATTTTTTCTTATTAATCTATTTAATTCTAAAAATTTCTTAAGTCATAAGTATATCTATATAACCTCGTTCATGATTTGTAAATGTTATAAATTATTTATATCTTCGAGATAACAATCTCTCATATCATAATTATATCTATATAACCAAATTCATGGTTTATAAATTTTTAAAACTATTCCTGCCTACAATATAATCAATTACGCACCCTAAATTAACTAAT
>NW_027587164.1:0-1311 GCF_028453695.1 Augochlora pura
GACATGGCCCAGCCGTACAAATTGTTAACGTCGAAATACATCAGATATGTGGATGGCTCGCTTGAATCATACGTTGACATGTACTTGTTATTCGCGCGCGCGTAACGATGCGAACATTGACTTAATCCGCCTCGTATTCCCCGCTCCACGAACAAAAGCATATCCACGTCGGTCAACAATTCTAATTCGATTCTAGTCATCTTCAGCATCGCGTCCCACGCGACACCTGGCAGCGTGTAATAATGCGCTGGATCGAACTTATAGTTTTTGAATAAATCTTTACGAAAGTTTTCGAACACATCAGCCAACAACAACACATCCACTTTCAAATATAGGTCGCTGTACTGTCCTAACGTTTGTATGTTGAAACGTGACCAAACTTCGCTCGCATGGTGGTAGTCAGAATCGGATATCTCGCGGTCATGCAGCTCGTCGTAAAATGCTTCGCGCGGCGGTAAATGAATATCGCTTAATTTATCATAGGTTGCTACGTAGTCGTATGGTAAAACACCTTTTCTAGTTAAAAGATGGAAGTCATCGTTCGAAAGATTATTGAATTGACTTCTCATGATATGTAAATCACTCTTGTCCAAGTACGATGATAACTTGTCCAGACTCGAATTCAAAAACTTGAAGGAATCGATGAATCGAAACTTTATGTTTCCTCTGTGAGTTTTTCGGCCCGATGTTCCTCTGCTTATTCGTGTGTTTCGTGAAGGAAATGTACTTCTCTTCACCTATTACGAAAGCGTAATAGGTAGCACATCTATTTTACCCTCGAATGCGTTCGCCAACTCCTTGATGATGAAGTATGCATTGTAGCCGGACAAGTTGTGAAAAACCACCGGTATCACGTACGTTGATTGACAACTCAGATTACAACCATTGTGTGTCGGACCCCGATACGCGCCCGTGAAATGACAATGATGGCGCAATCATATGAATCATGTGAATACAATCTTTCTCGTCGCGATAAGTCTGATACTCAGACAGGGTGCTGTCATACTGTCAATGAAGATAGTAGCCTACGCTGAATGCACGGTGATGTTGATATCTGTGATAAGCTCCGCGACCTTGATCTTGTGGCTTCTCCAACATACATTCCAAGTCTGCATAGATTACAAATGGTGCCAGTTCATTGTATGCATGGTTTTTGAATTTGAGCCACTTATCATCTTCCGTCGGGAGTATCAACGCACATTCGTTCATTTGGCTGCAATCGGTGTTATGAATATCTAATTTTTCTTGCGATGAAAAATATTGTAGACATCTGAAAATAAAATTTATGTAATAATTTTCTTTTTCGAAATA
>NW_027587165.1:0-1311 GCF_028453695.1 Augochlora pura
ACACTGATAGGAGAGGGCACGAGATACTGGAAATGGCAGCCACAAACGATATCGTACCCATTAGGAGTCGGGGTGACTATACCTTTGATAGGGATGGGCGTAGATCGCTCATAGATATTCTGCTATGCGGCAAAGAGTGTGCGGCTGAAGTGAGAACAAGCGAAATTTTGGACGTATACACGGCATCTGACCACCTATATCTTAAACATGTATTTAACCCTTTTAGTGCCGGACGAAAAAGAGGTGCCTATGCGAGAATAACCGGCCGAATTTCACAGTTTTACTAGGGTTTGGGAAAATAATCATAAAAACCAAACAAGAAACAATATTTACATGATTCAAAAGCAGTATACTAAGGATGAAACAGAGAACAAAACAATGACACTAGTTTTTCTTTACTCGTTTAAAATTATATAAATAACAAAAGTAAAAGTCTCCATAAGAAAAAGTAAACGTTGAGTTCTCTCTTTCAAAACGTATTTGCGCATACAAGAAGCCATCTTTTCATCATAATTCTATATAGACCAATTATTATGAAGTATATATTCTGCATTTATGTAACATCTAAATATATTTTGCTATTATGTAACAAGATAAACAATATTACATAACAAAAATAAAAGAAGAGATCGATTGCATAGTGCGGGCGATAAACGGATTTCATCTGCTGCAAGACAAGCAATTGGTATAGGTACTACAACATTGCTGAAACAAAATTTTACTATCACAAATATTGCTATTTGGTTATCTAGCTATTGCAAATATGTAACATTTCATTTTTAGTCCATATGTCCATCTTATCGCTCCAGCGTAAACAGGGTCCCAGCACACTCCGGTATAGAATGTGTAAAATGTCAGACCCAAATCGGTTTACAAATTCTTTGTCAACGAAATTTGATTATTTACAATCGAATTAGATCATTTATAAATTTATTAACAGATAAACTTGTCTCGCAATGCAAAGAATAAGACGTTATTACACGCACGACGATATATCGTCGTTGGCACTTTTGGCAAGTGTAGCAAACGACGATATATCGTCGTCAGGCACTAAAAGGGTTAAACAAGTTTAAAATTAAGAGACACATTAGATTAGCAAATAGTACAAACGTACAGTTACATGGGTTTTCTGACGCCAGCGAAACAGCCTTATGGAGCCTGCATATATTTGAGATCCGTAGACAAATCAAACAGTTGTTCAGTACATTTAATATGCGCAAAATCTCGCATTGCACGAGTAAAAACAGTAACTGTACCTAGGTTTGAATTATGCGCAGCCCAATTACTTGCCAAATTAATGGAAGTAGTAAA
>NW_027587166.1:0-1311 GCF_028453695.1 Augochlora pura
AGCAAAATGCATCCGCGCTGCCGAACCGTGCTTTTCGTTCTACTCTCTCCCCCTCCCCACTCGGTTCTCGAATCCTTGAGATGTTAGCCACGTGGCAGCAAGCAGATTGAACGGCGCGCGCGCGCGCACCGGCCGTGCAGTATCCGACGCTGATGAAACTAATGCGCGCAGCCTTGATATACCGAAACTGCGACCAGAGAGAGAGCGAGAGAGAGAGAGAGAGAGGGAGCCGGTATCCGGCGGATCTTCGATGTGCTCCCGCGCTTTCGCGGTGTAATCAGTAATATATGCGAGCGGGCGATTCTGATACGCGCGGATGGATACTGGATGGCGCGGTGTATCTGTCGCTCGAGCGATACTCATCCCCCTCCTCCTCCTCATCCTCCCTCGCCCTCGCCCCTCGACCGTGCATATGCTAGACCAAGAAACCACGCGTCGCTGAGTCATGCCTCCAATTGTTAAACACCGCTCCATACAGAACGTTAACTCGGTGCTTCCATCCACCCCCACTTCCCCCCTTCCCCCCCTTCATCCCCCCGTTCGCATATCGATCCGAAAACTTCCGTGCATCCTTTCGGAGTTTGGGTACATTAATACCGGGATTATGTGCCCGGATAAATTACGCGCCGGTGATTGTTTTAATTCCCGATTGTTCGCGACTGTGATTGTATATTTATGTGCTGGTACGATGTGCAATACGGGGTGCATAGTTTGTGCAGGTTGGATGTGTGACTTATGTGTGGATTTAGGAAAAATGTTCGTTGGAAGGATGATATTATTGTTCGGTGGAATATTTGTAATTGTTGATTAGAATTATTGTTTAATAGAATTTATTAGAAGTAGGTATTTTTGTTAATGGAATAATGGCTTTTTTAAATGGAATGTTTGTGTATTAGTAAGTGGATTAAAGTTAAGAGTTTAGAGTGAAGTGATGGATATAATAATTGAATAATTGGTGGGTATAATTATTGAATAATGAATGGATATGATAATGGATTTTATAATAATGCCGTGACGATTTGTACGAATCATACAGTATCTCTAAATAAAAGGATCTGTATAAAAATTGTTCATAGTAATATTTTATTATTTATATACTCGATCAGAGACCGTTGAATTTTTGAAATTATTAAGTGGATAACGGTTTGAGATAAATAAAATCGTAGAAGATACGGAAAATAAATAAAAAGAAATATACCTCTCCGCTCGTCTCCGCTCCGCTACGCTTTGACTCGTCCACTGGCTAATTCATCAAAGTCCCCGACGAAAGCGTTATCCGACCCGGATGCAAGACGAGCGCGTCGCCGCTGT
>NW_027587167.1:0-1310 GCF_028453695.1 Augochlora pura
TTTTAATTTCTTCTTCCTTTGTTGTACTGAATTGTTGTAGTTTTACTGCTGGTATTTGCAGAATGTAGTCCTTTAAAGTTGTGTTGATTACTCTGAAGTGTGCACGTCCTTTTATATTATTTACTAGAGTTTCGCCAGTAAATATACCTTTCTCTTCATTTAAAAGTGGTATGTATCCACTTGTTTCCTCTGGATTAAGTATTGATGCTACGATTGGCATAGATGTTCTCTTTGGAACAGTTACATGTTGGGGTTCATAAAATGGTATATGTGTTTCCCCAATTTAAATGTTTACTTGAGTAACCAATGTTAGCTTGATAGGTTTGCATGAAATGAGATCCTAGAATCCCATCCTGTTCAATAGGAAGTTTATCACTGACGACGTGAAATAATACTTGATGGCCTGCTATTCCGATATAGGCTGTCCCTCTGGTGCCCAGAACTTCAGCCGAGATTCCTCGTACTTGGATAGTGTCTTCCGTATCTACATTAATGAGAGGAGTTAACATGCATTCCTTGATTAGATTTACTTCTAATCCAAAGTCGACTAAGAGAGTTGTAATTCTGCTTGATTCGGATGGGCTGACCATGATTGTAGTCGTATTCTTGGAAGAGTCTAGTCGAACAGTGATAGCTCGTTTAGGTTTATTTCCTCTTCTTCCGCTTCTTCCCTCCTCGGTTCCGCTTATTTCTTCGGTTTTGACGTGGTTGCTTCCTCTATCGGGTTGAAGGGTTTTGCTGTGTTTTGCGACACAGTTGACTTTTTTGTCGATTGCACTTTCATTACTGATCGGCGCGGTGCAGGGTTCTCTCCCTTGGGTGCGCTTGCGTTTCCCTGGGAGGGTTTGCCGTTTCCCTGTCGCGAGGTGCTATAAGGTACGATCTCTCCGGACTCGACCTTGGCCTTGAATCTGTAGCAATCGTTGATTAGATGACCAGGTTTCTTGCAGTAGTTACATGAAATTGGCTGATTGGAATTATTATTATTATTAGAAAATCTGGGATTTTCCGTAGATCTAGGAGAGTTCTGATTCCATTTCGGATTAGGTTGCTGATCTGAGCGGTTTGGAGGTTGATAACGGTTTGGATTAATTGTTGAAGTTTCTATTCGGTCTTGGATAAGTGGAAGCTTATGCTCGATTCCTGTCCTGTTCTGTTGTTATTTGCTTAGACACGCGTATCGCGGTTATATATGCATCTTCCAAATTATCGTAACCATCTAATCTTACTCTGATCGCGATATCGGAAGGAAGTCCTTTTATAAAAGCATCGATAATTTCAGAATCAATTATTCGACTTGTTGTTTCCGA
>NW_027587168.1:0-1310 GCF_028453695.1 Augochlora pura
TAATTCTTGTTGGCTTAAGGCGGGTGTTAGGGCAATTGAGGAGGGTAGATTTGCTTGTCGTCCGAATGTTAATTCAAAGGGTGAGTAGCCGGTGGTGGAATGAAGTGAGGTGTTATAGGCCATCGAAATGAGTTTTAAATGATCGTCCCAATCGCTAGTATTTTCTCCAATGCTAGTGCGTAACAAATCTTTGACTGTACCGTGTGTTCTTTCGAGAGATCCGTTACTCTGCGGGTGAAAACTAGTTGTTTTGATATGTTGGATTTTGAAGAGTTTCTCAAATTGTTCCATTAACTTGCTTACGAAATTTTGTCCTTGATCTGTGAGGATATGTTTTGGCGAGGAGAATATATATATGTAGTGATTTATCAAACCGTCGATAATGGTTTCGGCTCTTTGATTGGAAAGAGGTATAAGGATAAGGTATTTTGTGAGATAATCCTGTATGGAGAGGATAAACTGGTTTCCTTTGTTGGTAAGTGGTAGGGGACCTACGATATCCATGGCAATCTTGTCATTCGGATTGATGCGAGTATCTGTCAAAATGGCTTCTTCTCGCGGTCGTATACGCGTGAGTTTATAACGTTGGCAAACGTCGCAAGTTTTGATGTATTTTTGTACGTCGTCGGTGAGTTTAGTCCATGAATGATTTTGTCTAATAGCTTCTATGGTTTTATTTTCGCCTAGATGTTTTAGGTTCTCATGTGTTTCTTTAATGATTTTAAATTTTTCTTCTTCTGAGTATTCTCGAATGGGTGTGATAGCGAACGTGGCTTGCCTGTTCAAGTGATTTGAAAGGAAGCGAATCATAAGTTGAATCGAGACGACTTCATAGTTCGTAAATCCGTTTGTAATGCCAATTTTTATGTCGTTTTCAGAGTATAAAAGTTCGTGTAATTTCTCTAACCAATGTTGTTCGTCGTATTCACCTAATAGTTTTGGAGATATTTGCATGAAGTTTGGTCTGTTGGGGGAGGTTTTTATGGGAGAAGGTGTGGGATCTGTCTTCCAACGTTCGTAGAGTTTGTATAATTGAGCTTTTTGATTTAAATCGGTTCAAGTCATCGTGTCTTCAATTGTTTCGTTAATGTCTGGTAAATTGTCTTCGGGAATTTTTATTTTAATATTTAGTTTTACGGGTTTTTGTTCCTTGATTCGCAAGGGATAAACTGGGTATCGAGAAAGTGCGTCAGCAACTACGTTTTCTTTTCCTTTTTTATATTCGATGTCGAAGTCGTATTCCTCTAGTCTCAGGCGCCATCTCATGAGTCTAGATGAAGGGTCTTTGACATTCTTTAACCAAACTAATG
>NW_027587169.1:0-1310 GCF_028453695.1 Augochlora pura
GAATTTCAATGTCCCCTGAGAGGGGACAGCGGAGTGCAAAGGGTTAATAAAAAAGGTCGAAGTAACATTTCGATGTTTTTTCGATAGAATTTAGAAAACAATTGTAGCATGCTCGATATCATACTATTCCGTTTCGATATGCAATTTACAATACGATGCGAATATTACAAATCTCTTTATACTGCTGTGGTAGTAAATGGAAAGCGCGGGATGTAATACATAACAGGCAGCATTATTCGTTTGAAATAGATAGAAAGAGAATTTATGAAATGCTGAAATTTAATTTATTCAGTACTGATTCTTGTCAAATTGATAAATGGGACGACACTCAACAGTTACAACAATTCGCGTTAAATAAATATTTTATATTCACAAAGGTAAATTTATGAAGCGATCGAAACATAAATCCGAGCTTCTGACAATTACTGTTGATCAATTGAAATCATGTTGAAAAGCGTACGTAGTAATTTTATTGTTTTTCGTAACTCAAATATAAAAGCATCTATAAGGAAATAAGAAGAAATATTACAGAATTGTAATTGGCTAAAAACTCTCCAAGATTACGGCAAGATTATAATGCATAATTTACTGTAATTCCTATTTAAAGAATTTAAAATTCATTAGAACGATTACTCTGTTAGCATTTTAACATTTTATAAAAACACTTTGCGACTTTTTCGTCATACAGGAATTTCGGTACACGCTTCAGGTACACAGCTCTCCGAATGAGCCTATCCTGCATTATTGCAGCTTCCCCACGAGACCAATTACTATTTTATTAGGTCACATGGTGACCGGACTTTAAAAATTTTGTTGTCGCAGTATTTTGATGTCTTCGAACGTTTTGCAATATTAGGAAGCACACGTTTGCGAGAATTATGAGCCTCGCAATACTATGGTACAAGGAGTATAAGGAATTTGAAAACGTCACATTGTAGAATATAACAGTAGCAGTCATGTTGTTCACATGTTACACGCGACTTTTTTTTTGTTGAACCTTGCTACGATATAACTTAATTCAATTTTATACATATACCTAAACTTCTCATTCTATATAGAACAATTTAAAAGCATTATAATTGTGCTTGAATAGTACGTAATCGTGATATTATTACTGAATGTTATATAAATCGCTGAAATAATTAACGTTGTTTCACATTTTCTATTTCAAAATCGTCTTCCTTCAGCGCCACACTATAGTCATTTTTAAATGGGGTTTTACTGTACACAAGTTGACTTCTGAGATGGTTTGAAGTAATTTCTTCCTCAGTGAAAATTCTCTCCGCGGCTTTGACAACGAGTAATTAATG
>NW_027587170.1:0-1310 GCF_028453695.1 Augochlora pura
CACAATGAAGAAAACTTTGTACGTATGTCTCTGTGTATGTCTCTCTCCGTACGTATGTACATACGACCGCACGTGACTGGTGCACGTGATAACGAATGCTTTAACTTAAAGCCGGTGTCGACCGATTAATTGTTCCGATTGCGGAGCACACTGTTTCTACATAGCGATAGGTGATATATTCGAAACGGTAAATAGTCGACGACCAATTTCACCTATTTTGTTTGAAAAACGCTATGAAGATAATCTACGTTTTGTGCAAACAGTTCTGTAAACGGTTATCGGTGGACTCGCTTAATTCGTATGAAACCGTTTACGCTAAGTTGCACTCAAACCTTTGCAATTATGGTTTCCTGCGATACGGTTCTACTTGCTTTTTGCTTTCATTATCGAGAAATATCAACGATATACGCGTTGCAAATGAAACATTTTAATTTCTGTATCAGATTATCAACGCGGACGTGATTTGTTTCTCGAGATTGTTCATAGAATTCTTTACGGAATTGTTTACACAATTGTTGCACTTAAAAAGTGTACTACAGATAATTACTTCATTTTCTGTAGACGGTATCGTTATCGATAGACTCGGTGACTTCGTAGGAGACAGTGTCCTCTGAATCGCACTTAAACTTCGCTTTTGCAATCATAGTTTCTTGCGACACGGTTCTACTTCGTTTCCATTTTTGTTTTTATTATCAAGAAATATCGATGATACGCGTTGCAAATAAAACGTTTTAATTTCTGTATCAAATTATCAACGCGGACGTGATTTATTTCTCGAGATTGTTCATAGAACTCTTTAAATAAACTTACACGTGATCGTCGTTGATTCTGAAGCGAAAGAAATGAGATTTTTAAATATAATATTTGCGTAAAAATTGTCAGAAAAGAAATAGATTAAACGGCATCGACTGCGAAGCTATACCTACTCTCGCGTTTATAATTTGCCGACAACTCCAATATTTTCTCTTCGATTATGATCTCTCTATTTGCTCGTATCCGGTGTCACCGTATTTAATTAACACTAGAAAGACGGGAGCTTGAAGCCGGGAAAATGACTGCTTTTCGGCAATATAGGTATAACACACATATATATATACAGGGGAGGAGGGGGGGGGGGGGGGGGGGGGCAACAGCAATGATTAATAAACGCATTTATATGTTGCAGAAAAAGTCACAAGATTATAAGAAGCTGTGCCATTATTTACATAATTATTTTTCTAATTGAAATTAAAAAGCAGTCAAAATGACTTGCTTAGGCAATCTAGTGTTAATAATCGAGCAGCGTCGCGGACGATCCATTTTCGGCGGCG
>NW_027587171.1:0-1310 GCF_028453695.1 Augochlora pura
AGACGTGGAGAAGTTTGTTCCGTGGGAAGGAGGGAACAGAGCCGGGGGGTGGGAAATATGGTAGGACGCGCGAAAAAGCGGAAACACGGACAGCGGCGCTGTGCCGAGACAAGCAGTTTGGCATGAGATATATATATATATATATATATACGGTGGCCTGCGAAATTCTGTTCGCACGCCTCTTGAAACGCGGTAACAAATTGAACTGTATTTTTCAAATTGAACTATATTTTTCAAATTCAACTATAATATCGCTTGAATTTATTTTTTAGATGATAAATAAATTCTATTTTGCAGCTTCATTGTTCCCTCACCGCGGCGCGCCTCAGTGTTTTTCTTGAATGTTTTATCGGGCGTCGCACCAGGCGCGGTTTGAACTTTTTCAATTTTACCCTCGTTTCGCGGCCGCGCCCGCGTCACCGGCGCTAATCTAAAATGCCATTCTTATTTGCGCGCTGTCCCGAGCCGGTGTCGTCATTACGCTAACCCATCGAACGCGAAGCGAACTTCGTTATTATTTTATATATTTTCTATTTTATATATTTTTTATTATTTCTATTTTTTTATATATTATTATTCCTCCCTCCCCTAGTTTTTTATTCGCGATGTATAATGGAGTACCACCTGCGTCGCAGAGAGCGTCAGACTGCTCGTGCCGAAAGGGTTGAAGCACGGTACAGGGTTGAAGAAACGCGACAAAAACGCGAGACCGTGATTTCACAGGGATGTCTCGTGCCGGGCGACGACGAGTTGCACGAAAACCGGTTTTGGAAACTCGGCCGAAAGTGGACGCCGCAGCCGCCGCGCTGCTCGGCTAATTGTATTTGCAAGGGCAGTTGCCAGGGCGAACGAGAATTTCGCGCATTTTTTTCCGCGTCGGCCGGCTGGAAACTGGAAACACGAAATTCTCGATGGAGGGCGAAAGGGAGAAGGGCGTAAGTTCGTTTGTTAAAAATATCGCTCGCGTCATCGGGAAACCGTATACTAATGGAAGAGCGGAGCGAGGCGCGACGTTCCTCCGTCTCGTCGTGTCTGGGGCTTTTCCAAGTTAAAAAAATTTATCTGCGCAAGTCACAGTATTGTTACTCAATAGTTCAAAATGTAAAAAAAGTTAATGAAAAATACTTAAAGAAAACAGTCGCAGATCCATACCAGGGCACATTTAATTAGATAAAATATTCGATTTTCGAGCTTCATCCACTATTACTATTTCAAACAATCATAAATCTAACTAACAAAAAAACTAAAAAAAATCCAGTTCTGTTAATCGAGGCTCCACGTATACCACCGAAACTTGAAAATCGTCCAAC
>NW_027587172.1:0-920 GCF_028453695.1 Augochlora pura
GATCATGCCGTGGATGATACCCAGAATCGGAGACGTGTGACCCTTATTGAACTCGCGCCTAGATTAGGGCGAAGACTGGGCCTACGTGACCAGACCGTACCGCGGATGATACTGAGAATCGCGAATGTGTGGCCCTTATTGAATGCATGCTTATACGGCGAATTAGATATTCTATTTTTGAATGAAAGCACCGCGTTCACCGCCGACGTTATCTAGCGTATGCCTTCAAGAAGGAAAGAAAAACGTCGGGAGAAAATCTCCGTACGTAACAGCCATAATAAAAGTTTTTACTCTTGCGCCATATTCGTTTTTTTCGAGTTTAATGGAAAGCTAACCGGTAGATTTTGTTCAAGCCCCTATATTCTTGCTTATCTAGACGTTTTACGTAGGGATTAAGCATTTAGAGCGTTCCGAAACACATTTAAAAGGTACTTTAATCTTGCGTTCGGGACGTTGAAAAATTTGCGAGCGGCCCAGATTACAAATACCGAGAACATATTTTCTCGATTTTCCGGGGGAAATAAATTTTTCTAAATCTTGCAGGTGTTATATTCCGCTTCCCTATGCTTAGTTGCCCATGGATGAAGCATTTAAAATCGTACCAGAGTCATAATAAAAGTTTTTACTCTTGCTCGATTTTCGTTTTTTTCAAGTTTAATGGAAAGCTAACCGTTAGATTTTGTTCAAGCCGCTATATTCTTACTTATCTAGACGTTTTACGTAGGGATTAAGCATTTAGAGCGTTCCGAAACACTTTCAAACGTACTGAACGCTTGCGACCGGGACGTTGAAAAATTTGCGAGCGGCCCAGGTTACACATACCGAGAACACATTTTTTCGATTTCCCCGGAAAAGTAAATTTTTCTAAATCTTGCAGGTGCTATATTCCGCTTCCATACGCTTAGATGCCCACGGATTAA
>NW_027587172.1:1020-1310 GCF_028453695.1 Augochlora pura
GATCATGCCGTGGATGATACCCAGAATCGGAGACGTGTGACCCTTATTGAACTCGCGCCTAGATTAGGGCGAAGACTGGGCCTACGTGACCAGACCGTACCGCGGATGATACTGAGAATCGCGAATGTGTGGCCCTTATTGAATGCATGCTTATACGGCGAATTAGATATTCTATTTTTGAATGAAAGCACCGCGTTCACCGCCGACGTTATCTAGCGTATGCCTTCAAGAAGGAAAGAAAAACGTCGGGAGAAAATCTCCGTACGTAACAGCCATAATAAAAGTTTTTA
>NW_027587173.1:0-1310 GCF_028453695.1 Augochlora pura
TAGTACGACATCAAAATAACAGAATCGTTTTTGCAACAAGTACAGCAAGATTAGAATCGTTTTTGCAACAAGTGCAGCCAGTTTAGAATCGTTTTTACATCGAAGACAGCCAGTTTAGAATCGTTCTTGCACCGAGGTAGCAAGATCAATGAATCATTTAACTATTGTGAATCGCGACGTCAATTACATCGAGATTAGCTACAACTGCAGCCAAGTCCTTTGTAATTAAGATCACTTCTGTACAAAGTGTAAATAAACGGATTCTCCGGAGTTAGCCTTACAACCTTTCTTCGTTAACCGGTCGTAAATCTAAGTCGTCAACGAGGCGAACGATACGACACAACAGTTGGCTATTGTTGAACAGATAGTTTCTTTAATATTTTCATTAAACAATAATTTCATTTCTTATTTCTTCTCCCTTTTTGAATCTTTTATTTATCAGACTTTTCAAAATTCTTGCAATCTCTTTCCGAAACTTTATCAAACTTCGTCAGACGAGATTTAAACATTTCGCTCAGATCCAGACTGTTTTGGCCGATACTAAGAGGGTTAATATTATTTGAAATGTGATATTATAAGCAAAGAATGCAATTGATAAAAGAAGAAAAGTCTTTTCCGCTTTTTAATAAACATTATTATTCTTATAGATAAATGCATATTGTATTTATTTTCATATTTTCTATATTTTACCGTTTCTCAAATAATTTCAATATAGACAATTATTTATTATGTTAGATGTTGTGACGCATGTATGGTCATCTTCTGTTTGGGTTTGAGCTGCAGTCGATTTGTTCAATGACATTTTTGAGAGTCTTTTTGATATCTATTTGACAGTAGTTTACGACTCTGGTATGGCTGAAGAGTATTGGCTGACTTTTCTGGGAAAGTCAGCGTGGCCATACCGTTCTCAATGGTACTTGACATGGCCTAAGTCCTCACAGGGAGCTAAAACAGTTCGACAGTCTATTTCCCGTAATACCCACGGGGTACAAGGAATACCATTGTCAGCGGCGTTACCGTTTTTAACGTTGGACTGTTAACCTACCTCCATCGTTTCAGCCCCGATAGATTTGTTCTAATTGATGGGCCCAGTATCCCACTATTTTTAGTAAATGGTGGAGGGGTTTTTCATCTATATAGTTTTAGTGAACCGACGAAGTCTAATCAGAATCTCATTTGTTATGATTTTAAAATATACCTATTTGTTGCGATCCACTACCTCACATCCTTTGTATTATTTTCTAACACCTACGCTGAATATTGTTGTGGCGGCGACAAGCCGGCGCCACGTCTCCGCCATGTGTTTAGTT
>NW_027587174.1:0-6019 GCF_028453695.1 Augochlora pura
TCATCTGAAAAGATTACGTTCTTCCATTGTTCAATGTTCCAGCTTATTTATTTTTTTGCAAAGCTCAAACGGGCTTTTATATTCTTCTTTGAAACGGCAGGTTTCTTTTTTCTTTCTATTGATATAAAATTAGCTTCTTTTAGTGCTCTTCGAGCCGTACATTTGCTTATTTTCTTTCCAACATCGCTTTCCAACAGCTTTGCAGCCATTGATGCTGTCGTCGCAACTTCTGAAGTAATGTATTTTGTTAATCGTCGCTTGTCCTGGCAAGATAATAATTTTGGACGGCCTCCAAAAGATGTAGAAACGTCATTGCAGTATCGTTTCCGTATCTTATGCACTACTGCCTGACCAACAGCAAACTTTCTAGCAATTTTTCGTGTCGATAAGCCAGACTTTAACTGGAAAATAATATTATCCTTCACAGTTTTAAATAATGGCTTCATGGCAGAATGTTAATGTGTATTACTCCACAAACAACAATGAACTAACTACTAGAGTACTCCCGGTCATGGATACTACCGGGCGTTGTTTACAAAACTGTGTTTAGAGGTCGTCAACAAAATAGTTCTAACGCGGTGCAAAACCGACTACACGAAAAACATTTGTATTTATCAAAATAATAAGGATATTACGATAGTTGAAAATTTTTTGGGCAGTTAAAACTTTATACTTAATACTGTATATTTCGTATTTTTGTATCCTATATGTAAACATTGAATAAAATATTATTTACGCAAAAATTTGGTATATGTGTTCAGTTTTGCCCTTAACTGTATAATTATATTCTATACTGTATAATAATAATAATAATAATAATAATAATAATAATAATAATAATAAAATTTGTATTATTATGTTACAGAGAATTGTGGACTGAGGAACAATGGCAAATTACACAGAAATACTCTGCGGAGTCGTTGCTTTAGTTTTGTTTCTCTATTACTACTTCGTTTCAACCTTCGATTTTTGGAAAATTCGCAATGTTCCTGGACCCAAGCCTGTTCCATTATTTGGTAATATAAAGGACGTGATGCTTACAAAACTTTCAATGTGTGACTACTTGAAAAAACTTTACAAAGAATATGGAGATGAACCAATGATCGGGATATTTACAAGAAGAACACCAATTCTCCTCCTTCAAGATCCGAATCTTATAAAGAACGTTTTAATACGAGATTTTTCTAAATTCGCTGATCGTGGCCTTCCCGTATATGAAAAGGTATAATTTTAAAGTCATTAAGACCTATGGATAATTTTTGCGTAAACTGCAGTCAAGTATAACACAAATATTCGTAAGTAATAATAAATTTCTAGAGAACAATTATTAGCGAGAACGAATGGAGGGCGCGTGAATAAAACACTAGTCTGTACTATAGGATGTTATATTTAATGATACGTCCTTCAGCGTAGTTACAAGCGAACTGCGCTAGAGACAAAGGTGGTCCTCCACCGAGAGTCAAGAAAGGGAGGGGGTTAAGATGTGCATTGGCGGCCGTTAAGTAGTAGACGGCGCGTCCTACGCATTGCTCTTCAACACTTCCGCGCGAGTACGTAGGTGATTTTATGCACCGCTGAAGACCAATGAGTCCGACATTTGTCGTGCTTTCCCCGTGGTAACTCACTCTTTGGTGAAACATCAGCGACCATATCTTCGGTGGACACGTGTTCGATGTGTAGAACACATACACCTTACGTGTTCGATGTGTAGAACACACCTCCTTACTCTGCAAAGCCTCCCGAATGAAGTGGTGTCTCGTGTCGATGTGCTTGCTCCTGGATTTGTTCAGTGAGTCTGTCCGCATCGGGCCGCAAACATCTGTGTGTACGATGTTCAGAATTTCTGTTTTCCTCCTCGATTTCTTTCGAAAGGGTGCCCTCGTCATTTTTCCCTCGACGCACACGTTGCAGTCTATTCTTTCTGTGGTTGGAGCAAAGTCGAGTCCTACCACATTTCCTGATCGTCGTGCTTCATTCAGGCCCCTAAAATTCAAGTGCCCGAGCCGTCGGTGCCACATCAATATAGCTTCTCGTGCATCAGATTCAGAAGAGATCAAGTGTAGAAAACAAAAGAAGAAGAAACGAAGTGAGATCGATGAGGAGCGAACTCAATAGGTTTATGAAGGAAAACGTAGACAGATTTGTCGGACTGGTTGGCGACCTCCTGAGCAGAGGACAAGAGAGAGCAAAGATGAGCAGCTCCAATCCGCTCAAGAGTGGAACCATTGCCAACATGAGGAACGGTAGTGCGAAAAGAGAAAACGTGAGAAACAAAAGAACGAAGACGCGAAAAGACTGGTCGAATCATGGTGCAACTAACGTAGGATGAGAGACACGAACAGTGCCACGAACGATAACAGAAGCTTTGACTGTGGCTTTGACTCCTTCAGCAATAGCTGCGGCGGATTGATGGAAACGAAGGTTAAGGCGGGGGGAGTCGGTGTAAGGAATGTGGCTCTTGATGATGGGGTTGAGAACTTGAAGATTGGCCGGCACAAGTAAGTTGTGAGTGACAGAGAGAAAACCAGCGGTCAAACGAACGGAGCCAGGAACTTGAAGTAACGAGCCAGGATCAGGAGTGGAATCAGCAGGGGACCAACAAACGTCAACAGTGACGGGGATAGAAACGGAAGGGGCAGAAGGGAAAACAATAACTTCGAGAGAAAGAAGAGTGGCTTCACGAAAAGGATTGATCAAACGAGAAACGGAATTGATAGAAGAAACAGTGGTGGTCCAGGATTTGGTTTCAGTACCAGTGAGATCGAAAACGTTGGATTGAAAGGGTAGCACGAAACCTGGGTGAGAGTTTCCCAAACCGGGAGAGGTATCTGAGCTTGACGACGGAATCGGCGAAGAAGAAACGAGAATAGTGTTGCATTTCTGTTGCTGTTCCTCGTGTACGAAATATAAGCCATTTATTTTCTCTGCCCCCATCTTTATACTTCCACTTTGATCGATGATCAAAGTTTCGTCCTTTCTGAAAATAACGTCGTAATTCTTTTCCGTTATTTTTCCTACGGACAAAAGATTTGTGCGTAAATCGGGAACGTGTAGAGCATCGTTTAGACGGATCATTGTCGGCTTTCCTGATGTTTTCGTCGCAAATATAGCAGTTCCTTTCGCTTTGATGTCCGTCCAGTCGTCATTCGCCAGATTCACTTTCCCACTTTCGTTGTACATTTCCATTTCCTTTAAGTAATTGAGCAGATTATGCTGTTCTGTTGTCTGGTTCTGTTGAATTTGCTGCAATATGTGATGATATGGTCCATTGTAAGGCGGGTGTTGCACGGTTCACAGGTAGGAAGATCTTTTGAAAGCAGAAATCGATGAGTGAGTCTTGTGTGTCCTATTATGATCCTTGAAATTATGACTTGGTCTCTTCTGGGTAGATTGCAGTTTATGGTGTCTTCGTAGAAATCTTCTTTTATTGTGGTTATTCGTGAGTGGTATGATGCTTTCGAAATATTGTCCCAGTGTTCTCTTGACTTCAGTGTTAAATCACGGATCATTGTCTCTGCGAGTAGTTTGTCATTTATAAGATTGAGGGCTGTTGAGTTGGCTGTTTCTTTGATAGCTTTGTCCGCTGTCTCATTTCCTATAATACCAATGTGGCAGGGGTCCATACTATTGTAATCGAGTTTTTCCTTTGAACTGATTTAATGTAGGATTTTTGACAATCTTGGATGATAGGGTCGTTTGACCATATATTTCGACTTGATCTGATAGCACTATTGGAGTCACAGAAGATGGCGAAGTTTTTATTATGGTCAGTGGTGGTTGTTTCAATAGCGTGTTTTAATGTATAAAGTTCACAAAAATAATTAGTGGCTTTTTGGTGAATTTTGTTCTTAACCTCTTGCGCTATCAGTTAATTAGCAGAAATGTGTGCCCATCCCATCTAAAGAAATTCCAAATAAGCTTTTACTTGGAATAATTTCTGTTAAAGCTTTGATTAGATTGCGTTTAAAAAATGTATATAGTTGCTCTATATAATGTATAAGTATATATAAAAGATTAACAAATTTTAAAAATTCTTTATTAACACTAAACCTACGAACATTTCATGTATACTTAATCCTACCATGAGCGGTCAAATGACCGCTTCAAAAAAAAACATATGTATCTTAATATAGAAAGAGATTTTAGCCAATTGGATAGTAAACAAAATATTTTTCTGGTGCTACGTTAAAACCCGCTCCCCGCTTTTCTATTTAGAAAGTTTTATTTACCTTATGCATTTTCAGCGCATTTTTTACAAATTTTGTATTGCACATTTTCCACATACGTATTTTTTACATTTTATACAAATTTTGTTAGTCTTATTGACTTTACAATATCTTATTTGACAAGATTTCCGTCCAGAAGAATCTGTAGCTGTGTTTATTATTGTTTTTGATGAACATTCTTTGCTTAGCTGTCTCTCATTCTGATATTCGGTCCCAAGCTCTACTGCCAATTGAAATAAAAATTCTTGCCTCGATATTTCTTCACCCGTCGTTTCTTTATATAAAATCCAAGCATTTATCCCGGCTAAATCTAAGATATTGAAAAATACCTATAAAGGCCATCTTTGACATTTAGATTTTACACTATATTTTCTGGTCATTTGATCGGTAACATCTACACCGAATTTTGTGCTATTGTAAAATCTAATTCTCTCTGGTATACGGGTTTCACTTTTTTCAATTTCAACGGATGAATGCATTGAACTAAGTATCAATACTTTTTTACTGGGTTTAGCTTTATAAATTGAAAGAATAAAATCATTCGATTTGTATAATCTTGTTGAGAAACGTGTCACATTATCCTTTGCCTGTCTCGCTAATTTTGGTAGTTCTCTTTTATTTCTGCGGATAGTTCCTGTTTCGGCGCGAACGAAAATAGAAGTTGCTCTGAGGCAACTTAATTGAAAGATGCTTTTGGTTATCGCTCGACTTCACGTTGGGAAATTAATCGCAAGTGAATGTTTAAATAAATCAGTCAAGTTTACAATAAATCACTTTAATATTAATGTTGGACTAGCGAGGTAATGTTCCGAGAGACAGCGGCTCTGCGTTGTATAGTTGTAGTTGATTGAATGTGTCCTTTTTTTTTTTTTTTTTTTTTTTGTTGGTTATGCAGTGAGGTTTTGAACCTTTCCTGAGGACTTAGGCCCTCTTACCGGTTGTGATTTGAAGGTTTATGCTGGAATTACCTATATGAGGTGTCTGTAAGAAGAATCTAGATAATGATTATTTGGTGGGGAAAAAATTTTCAAAGAAAACCCCGTCTTTATAGGTGTTGGGTTGAGTAGATGTGAGTGTTTTGTCTATGGTAGTGGGTTGGTTTGAAGTAAATTTGTTGGGTCAAGTGGGAATCTTCTTTTGATTTTATATGGGATTTTATTTCTGTCGTAGAGTCCTGTGTTTCTGATGAGCGGGTTGTCATGGTTTGTGACGGAGTAGTTGGAGATTAATTTGTGGATGTAGGATAGGATCATTTCCGTATTCGTGTCGTCGTGTAGGTTCTGGGTGTGATATCTAGGGGTTTGCCTGTTATGATCTTGAGGATTTTGTTCTGCAGGGTTTGGATCTGTTTTAGTGTGGTTTTTGGAGCAGCGCACCAGACTTGTGCGCTATAGGTTAGAACTGGTCTTAGACATGTTTTGTATAAGGTTATTCGGAGGTTTCTCTTGAGTTTGGAGCCTTGCGAGAGGAGGGGGTGGATGGAGGCTACTGCCTTTTTTGTTTTGGTGATTCTATCTGTGATCGCTGGAGTCCAGTTCAGTTTGGAATCGAAGATGATTCCTAGGTAGGTGACTTGTTGGGTGTAGTTTATTGGGTGGTTATTGAGGATTAGTGGGGTGTTGATGGGGGGATCTTTTTTCCTGGGGAAGCAGATGGCTTGTGTCTTGGATGGGTTTATCTGGAGTTTCCAGGAGGTGAAGAAGTGGGCTATCTGATTTAGGTAGTTCTGTAGTCTATTGTGGAGGATTGATGCGGACCATGAGGAAGAGATGAGGGTTGTGTCATCTGCGTAT
>NW_027587175.1:0-1310 GCF_028453695.1 Augochlora pura
GCAACTAGAAAGGAAACTAATCAGTTCACCGATGATAAAATTAATTCATCAGTTTGAACAAAGTTCTAGCAGAGACAAATCATTTCACTACCCAATAGTGGGTGTCACGGAAATCAACGTGTCGAATTACCATACTGGGGTAAAAATACATGCATCAGAATGAAGCGAGCCAAGTCTCCGTCCCTCTGGTAACGAAGTCGGTAGCTCCGGAGGGTGAATCAACAGATGAATTCGATTAGATAATCCGTCGGTCCCCGGCAGTGTTCATGGCACGCGATACAGGCTCGTTTTGTTTTCCTGGATTAGGCGAGGGGAGCTCAGCGAGATATCGAGGATGCCACCCACGTGCCGTATAAGCCACTCCCAGGGTCGACCCAGGGGGTTGCTGGATACAATTATTTGATCGGCGAGCAACAAGTGGCAGCACGGGGAGGATCCTCTATTCTAGTCGAGGAGATTTCGACGCGTCGATAGAGGGGCTGCTGCGCCACCTGATCTCGCTCTCCCCTTGGGTCGATAATCCCGACTCGTGGTCGTCTTTGTATCATGATCGTCGCTTAACGAGCCACCTACACCCTCTAACGCCGACTTCGTTTGTCAGATCTACGGAACGATCTATAGCTTCTAGCTCGTCTCGGATTCAATCAACCAGCGATGCGAATTATTATCGTGCCGGATCGAGTTTTAGGTAAAAAAATATTGCGAGAAAAACTCTATGCGAACGACCGAATTAAAAGTATCCATAAAAATTGTTTCATTACTTTTTATTTATTTTTTTACTCAAAGAAAATGTAAGGTTTTAATTTGAAATGTTGTTTTTTCATGCGACCTTCGCGTGACGGTATTTAAGTTAATTTCTATACATTCGTTAAACATCGTATACTATTGTATTAATTACTTATCGAGGATAAGAAATTAACTATCAATTTTTAAATCGGATGATCGAGGTTCAATAATTCTTACCTTTATATTATCATCGCAGGATGAATAAGGAATTAGTAGCGGTTACAAAGACCGGCATTAGGGGATTAATTAAGGGTTAACAGTCAGATAACTCGCAACGCTGAGGATATAATAGCCAATTGGGTTGTTCTAAAAATCTGTCCAACAGACTTCACCTTAGCTGACAAACAGGTTAGCAACGTTTCGGTCAATCTATAATGATAAACTTGTAAACTGTGACGTCGATCGACCAGCTTTCAGTACGCATAAAGCTCTTTTGGACTCTTTGGATTGATCTAATAGCCTAAGAAGAAGCGCCTATTATCGTTGATGCCTTAACCCTTTTAGTGCCGGACGACGATATATCG
>NW_027587176.1:0-1310 GCF_028453695.1 Augochlora pura
TATATATAATAACTTTAATGTTCTATGAGCGGTGACATCCGAGTGATATGCTAGAATTACAATGTCCCCTGAGAGGGGAAAGCGGAGTGCATTGATTGTGCAACTTGCAAACAATAATTCATGTTTTGCAATTTATCATTTCTAGGTATGACATAATGTGTCGCTGTTGGAACGCCGACCCTTGTCGACGCCCAAGTTTCACGGAGCTAGTAGAGAGTACACGAAATTTCTTGGATGATGAAGTGAGAGGTGTAAGTTGGTTGAATAACTTTCATATCGCTTTATACAGTTTGTAATATTCAGATCAATGAAATTATTTCGGATGGAATGGTATATTTGAACATGTTTAGCTATGATTATTTCGAAAGATACTTGCGTTCAACTGTGACTAACTACATTCCCAAAGAAAAAGATAGCACGCGCGTGCTTTGGGAGTGTATAGCTGACTCAATTTAAAGCGGGATTGGTCATTTCAGCACTACAATAAATTAAACGATGCTATAGAAACAACACCTATGCTTAACAAGGAAGATGGAGAACTCTATCTCAAACCCATCAATGTAGAGCTACCGAACAATCGGGTGGGGCAACCTGATCGGGGTTGCGCAAACCGCAATTCGTGCAACGAGTTGGAGCCGATAGATTTGAAGTAAAAAAGTGGCAAGCTCGGGGAGAAAAGGAAGCTCAGCTCTAATCCAACGACTCGGAAGGGCAGCATGAGAAAAAGATTTGCTCGAGATATGTTGCAACGGTCATAAGTAATTGAGAGGCAAATCGTACCAGAATCTTTCGAGTGTTCGGAAATTGCTGCTACCTCGTAGTAATCAAGTTGAAAGTGTTTTTCTATTGGACGAGTATCTTCTGGTCACACTGAAGCGCTTGAATTCGGACGGTGCATAAAGGAATGTGTGTATTGTATTGTACAGTATAGTACATCTGGAAATATACAGGGTGTATCAAAATTATTGATACTGCGGGAAATGAGGGGTTCTTAAAGCCATTTCAAGTAACCTTTTACTTTTAAAAACAGTAGCGGGAGAGATGCGCGCGCGCGCAAGATTTCAACCTGCTGCTAAGCGCGCGAGCTAGCGGACTGAAGCGCGACTTAGAGATACAAGTTACTTTGTTGACTATGTTTGTTCGGTAACCCGAGAAATTGAGATTCTGTTGTAGCAAATCAGGTCCCAGGATCTATGAATTTGCTATTTCGCTTGATCCGTCCGCGTTCCGACTTCTTGGTGCCCCGTGAAGCTGTGGTTTATTTTGAAGCTTTGGTTCATCGTTCCATTGCTGGTGTTATTGTGTGATTA
>NW_027587177.1:0-1309 GCF_028453695.1 Augochlora pura
TCGCTCGTGCCGCGCTCAGACAGCCTAATACCCCCGACAAGTTGATTAAAAAAATCATAAAAAAATCCCAGGCTGTTTTACGGGAATGTACGTTCCGGGATCGTAAAGTAGACACTTTCAGCTTCAATTTAAGCTACCTGCAGTTCAAATTCATCCACGGGAAAGTTGTTGAAAACCCGTCCAAAGACCAAAAATGTGCCCCAAACGGCCTAATACCCCCGACTGTTTGATTTAAAAAATCATAAAAAAATCCCAGGCCGTTTTACGGGAATGTCCATTCCGGGATCGTAAAGTAGACACTTTCAGCTTCAATTTAAGCTACCCGAAGTCCAAATTCATCCACGGGAAAGTGATTGAAAACTCGCCCAAAGTCCAAAAATGGGCCCCAGACGGCCTAATGACCCCGATTGTTTGCTTTAAAAAATCATAAAAAAATCCCAGATCGTTTTACGGGAATATACCTTCCGGGGTCGTAAAGTAGACACTTTGAGCTTCAATTTGAGCTACCCGAAGTCCAAATTGATCCACGGGAAAGTGATTGAAAACTCGCCCAAAGTCCAAAAATGGGCCCCAGACGGCCTAATAACCCCGATTGTTTGCTTTAAAAAATCATAAAAAAATCCCAGACCATTTTACGGGAATATACCTCCCGGGGTCGTAAAGTAGACACTTTGGGCTTCAATTTAAGCTACCTGGAGTTCAAATTGCTCCACGGGAAAGTGATTGAAAACTCGCCCAAAGTCCAAAAATGAGCCTCGGATGGCCCACTACACCCGAAAAGCAGCTTCAAAAAATCATAAAAAAATCACAGGCCGTTTTACGGTAATATAGCTTCCGGGGTCGTAAAGTAGACACTTTCAGCTTCAATTTGAGCTACCCGAAGTCCAAATTCATCCACGGGAAAGTGATTGAAAACTCGCCCAAAGTCCAAAAATGGGCCCCAGACGGCCTAATGACCCCGATTGTTTGCTTTAAAAAATCATAAAAAAATCCCAGGCCATTCTACGGGAATGTACCTTCCGGGGTCATAAAGTAGACACTTTGAGCTTCAATTTAAGCTACCTGGAGTTCAAATTGCTCCACGGGAAAGTGATTGAAAACTCGCCCAAAGTCCAAAAATGAGCCTCGGATGGCCCACTACACCCGAAAAGTAGCTTCAAAAAATCATAAAAAAATCACAGGCCGTTTTACGGTAATATAGCTTCCGGGGTCGTAAAGTAGACACTTTGAGCTTCAATTTGAGCTACCCGAAGTCCAAATTCATCCACGGGAAAGTGATTGAAAACTCGCCCAAAGTCCAAAAATGGGC
>NW_027587178.1:0-1309 GCF_028453695.1 Augochlora pura
ACTAGTTAGAATAATAATTAAAATAATAGTTTGAATAATATTAAAATAATAATTTAAATACTGGTTGAAATAAAAATCACACGAAGAATATACCTTCTCAACACAGTATAAATTAACTTCCACAATAAATTCACTATTAAATAGATTTCATACAACATGGATGTATTTCAAGCAACATACATACATTCCATGCAGCATAATGCACTCCATGCAACATGCATTCATTACCTGCAGCCTAGATAACATCATACAAAATTCGCTGAAACACATTAAAGCAAAATTCCGCAATCGGATCGCAGCGATTCGATTTTCCGTATTCGATTAAATCCGCCACGTTTTATCGCGCCATAAAACGGGCAACAACGTCAACGTGAACGGCCATCCACAGTTCCAATTGCAGCGTAATTATTTGCCAAGAAAACGTAGCTCGGGCAACATAATCGGGAGAGTAACGAAGCAGACGGACGCGACACCGCGTTTTGCATATTTTCCAGCGACAATGTAGATTACCGGTTTCGCGTAACTCGACGCCGTCGCGGCAATTATCCGCGTTTATAAAACACCGACACGTCGTGTTACAGATTTAATTGAACCCGCTATCAAGCAGTGTATGGCAAGAGAAGCCTCGATTAATTTCGTGACGCGGATCTACGTGGCGATAGGTGAAAGACGCGAGGGGGTTGGTCTAAATGTTGAAAATGTGATTTATATTTTATTATGTTTTAATATAATTGAATATAATTTATATCCTATTACAATTTTCAATTAATCGAATCTAATTTGTATTATATTATATTCTAAGTTAATTGGTTGTGATTTATATTTTATTGCAATTTTAATATAATCGAATGTTATTTATATCCTATTACAATTTGAAATTTATGAAATATAATTTGTATTGTATTATATTTTAACTTAATTGGTTGTGGTTTTATTATCTTTTGATATAATCGAATGTAATTTATATCCCATCACAATTTGAAATTAATGAAATATAATTTATATTTTATTATATTTTAACTTAATTGGTCGTAATTTATATTTTATTACAATCTTGATTTAATCGAATACAATTTATATCCTACTACAATTTCAAACACCAAATAATAAATTAATAATAATGAAATGCATAAAATCTGACGATCGCGATTAATCCACGCTTTTATACATTTACGCTTAAATCGGTGCAGCATGGGAACTTGTACGACGACATAAATGCTGTTCAGCATTCTGTTGACACTTCGCGGATTGCAGGAACAAGAAGTCGGTCGTCTCGTCGCATATTTTTTTTTCGAGCACTCCGTGGGGG
>NW_027587179.1:0-1309 GCF_028453695.1 Augochlora pura
GGTTTAGCTTTGGCGCCGGTGTCGCGTTAAGCCGCGTTCACTGCCTATTGTGGCACCGATGTTGCTACTTTGCCACCGATTCGTCGCTAGTGTGTTCAATTTTTCTGTATTATGGGGTTTTTAGTGTGGGGAGTCTTGACGGTTCGAATACTTTATGTTGCAGCTAATATAAATACAGACTCAATTGAAAATTAATTCCAAGTTAATTCGAACTTATGTCTGATTTAATTCCAATTTGAGTCTGACTTAATTCCAATTTGAGTCTGACTTAATTCCAATTTGAGTCTGACTTGATTCCAATTTCAATCTGACTTAATTCCAATTTAAGTCTGACTTAATTCCAATTTCAATCTGACTTAATTCCAATTTGAGTCTGGCTTAATTCCAATTTGAGTCCTATTTAATTCCAATTTGAGTCCTATTTAATTCCAATTTGAGTCTTACTTAATTCCAATTTGAGTCTGACTTAATTCCAATTTGAGTCTGACTTCATTCCAATTTGAGTCTGACTTCATTCCAATTTGAGTCTGACTTAATTCCAATTTGAGTCTGACTTAATTCCAATTTGAGTCTGACTTGATTCCAATTTCAATCTGACTTAATTCCAATTTAAGTCTGACTTAATTCCAATTTGAGTCTGACTTAATTCCAATTTGAGTCTGACTTAACTCCAATTTGAGTCTGACTTAATTCCAATTTAAATCTGACTTAATTCCAATTTGAGTCTGACTTAATTCCAATTTAAATCTGACTTAATTCCAATTTGAGTCTGACTTAATTCCAATTTGAGTCTGACTTAATTCCAATTTGAGTCTGACTTAATTCCAATTTCAATCTGACTTAATTCCAATTTAAGTCTGACTTAATTCCAATTTAGGTCTGACTTAATTCCAACCCTGGCTTCATTCAAATATAATGCAAAACTATTTTGAATTTAATTCAAATTTTAGACGGGTTTAATTCAGATTGAATTCAGTCTTTATTGAAATTTAATTCAGGATTTATTCAGATTTAATTCAGGATTTATTCAGATATAATTCAGAATATATTCAGATTTAATCGAGACTCGATTCAAGCCTAATTTACACACAACTTAGAGTTAATTCAGACTTAATTCCAACCCATGAGAAATTCTCCATTACAACAGTAATATACAAAATAAACGCTTGTTTAATAAATCATATAAATTATCTAATTCGTGTACCATTTTTTCTAGGATAGAAATGGAAATTCGAATAATAATTAACTGGAAGATTGCGAGATCTGTCGAGGATTTGGCAAGTTCCTCGAACAGTGTCGTTCGCTATGG
>NW_027587180.1:0-1309 GCF_028453695.1 Augochlora pura
GAATCATTCATACACCCATTCATTCATTGGCCCTCCGCTTCCGCCGCACCCCCCCCCCCCCCTCTACCGTTCCATTCACTCCCAGTCACCGTCTTCCCTCTCTCATTTCTTCTAACCTTTCCATCCATACTTCTCTCTCCCCTCCCTCTCCTAGTATCTTTTCCACCATCTCCTGCCATCCTTTTTCAACCTCCCAATCCGTACATTCTTCCCACACATGCTCCCACGTTTTCTCTCCCCCTCCACATACCCTACATTTCCTTTTCTCCTCCCCCTCCCAATACCTACCTCCTCTCATCCCGTCTCCTCACCTGTATTTGGCTATTCTCTTCCACCTTTCTTCCTCCCAATTCCTCTTCAGATACTCCGGGACTCCCTTACCTTTTACCCACCCATACCATCTGTTATACCTTGACTTCCTAATTTTTTCCTACCCCTCCTCTTCCTGCCCCCTTCTTTCTCTTTCCACTACCTCTTCCCCCCTCAACCCTCCCTCCTCTCTCATCTCTTTTATTTCCTTTACACTCCAGCTCTTCTCCTCATAATAAGTTTTCCTTTCCTCCTCCCATCTTCCTATCACCTTTCCTTCTCTCGCCCTATCTCTCATCTCCTCCCAGCACCTCCTAGCCAATTACCCTCCTCCTCCCTCTCCCAGTTTCCTCTCGTAACTCCACGCTCTCATCCCTGCCCTCCCCTTTAGCTTTTCTCTCTGTATTTCCTCCCTCACCATGTATCCCGGTGTGTACCTTCCGACCCCTAGAACCCATTTCATATACCTGTCCTAAATTCTCTCCACCCCTTCCCTTTCCTTCCATCCCCATATATCCACTCCATAACTAATCACTGTCCACACCAATCTGTCAAACAGCCACATCTAGCCCAATCCTTTCCGAACATCCTCTTTCCAATCCCCCATACCTCTCTCATTATCACCGCCGCCTTCTTAGTTCTTTCTTCTATCTGCTCTTTCTGGTCTCCATTCGCCATTAAAATATATCCTAAGTATTTGTATTTTTTCATCTCTTCTATTTCCTTTCCTCTCCATCTCCATACCATCTTCTTCTGCCTCCCACCCCCTCTTCTGCACCTCTCACTTTCGACTTTTCCACATTCACTTCCAATCCCTTCTGTTCCACATATCTTTCCAGCGTCTTTATCATCCCTTTCATCCCTCCTTCTTCCTCTGCTATCACTGCCACATCATCCGCGTACGCTAAAGAATAAATCTTTCTTCCCTTTACCTTCACCCCTCCCCATCCTCCTTTCTCTAACTCCTCATCCAAATCCGCCAGCAGTAGAGTGAATAGGC
>NW_027587181.1:0-1309 GCF_028453695.1 Augochlora pura
CTTTCAGACGGCCGAATTTATTTATATCATTTCTAGTATTTTCATTCATCTTCAGCCGAGCCAACTTTCCCTAATTTCTGTATTAGGCAGTCTGGAGCTCATTTTTGGAATCTAGGCGATTTTTCAATCACGTTCCCGAGGAACAATTTGGACTTTAGAGAACTTAAATTGAAGCTCAAAGTGTCTACTTGAAGACCCCAGAACGTACATTCCCGTGGAATGCCCTGGGATTTTTTTATGATTTTTTTATCAACTTTTCGAGGGTATCAAGTGACCAGGAGATCATGCTGAGAGATTAGTTGAGTTTTTAATCATGTTAACGTGGAGCAATTTGGACTTTATATAGCTTCAGTTGAACCTGAAAGTGTCTACTTTAAGACCTCGGAACGTACATTCCCGTGGAATGTCCTGGTAGCCGTTAATATTTTTAATGCGAGAAAGCTTAAATGAAAGATGCAGGCACCTACTTTACAGCCGCCATATTCGATACATCAAGCTTCCCAGGGAACAATTTGCCAATATGAGAAACACTAACATTACCCACAGGATAAGTGGCGCCACTCAAAAGTTATATTTCGACAACATAAAATATTATGTTCCTGTTAATATTTTTTAATGCCATAAAGCTTAAATGAAAGATGAAGACTCCTACTTAACAACTGCTCAAATCCGATAGTCAAGCTTCATAAGGAAAATTTGGCAAAATGAAGAACACTTACATTACCCACATAATGAGTGGCGCCACTCAAAAGTTATATTTCGTCATCATCAAAAATTATGTTCCCGTCAATATTTTTAAATACAATGGTACAATGCCGTAGTGATACAGACACTTGCTTGCTTCTATTTACACTTTATTTACAACACTGTACAAGTGTAATATTTGCGATTTCTGAATGTGTTCGAATGCGTTATGTTCGAATGCTAGTTTAGATCTTAGTATGAATGCGTTATGTATGAATGTTACGTTCGTTCTTAGTATGAATGCGTTATGTATGAATGTTTCCTTTGATCTTACTATGAATGCGTTATGTTTGAATGTTACCTTTGATCTGTCTTTCGTTCGTCGTGTTCTGTCTGTTGTCACCTCGGTTTTCCATTGATTGGTAGAGGGTAGTTTTTGGTGGAGGAAATGAAGCGTTTTTGATGGGAGGTGGGTGTGTCGCAATAAACTTGGAATAAGGAGTGGAAAATTTGTTAGAAAGTTCTGGTTTGTGTCGTCTTCTTTGTTACAGTAAAATTGATGAATGGTTGTCCGTGTAACGGTACTGTAGGTCTGTTGCACGTGTTGTCCGTTCGTCGAGTCGAG
>NW_027587182.1:0-647 GCF_028453695.1 Augochlora pura
ATTATGTATGAAAGCAACATTTCAGCTGGTGACAACACTGTTTCTGCAGGTGTTACGTGGAAATGCAATGAATACAAGTTCTTTGCAACAGAAAATACAATACATGATGTTGGATATTACATTACAGCAGAGAAATCTCTACTTACTTCAGTATTCTTCTCGAGATATGAGTTAGGCTTGATTATGTATAAAAACGACATTTCGGCTGGTGACGGGCTGTTTCTGCAGGTATTAAGTTGAAATTAAATGAAAACAAGTACTTTGCACCAGAAAATACAATACATAATGTTGGATATTACATTGCAGCAGATAAATCTCAACATTCATCGGTATTCTTCTCGAAATATGATTTAGGCTTGATTATGTATGAAAACGACATTTCAGCATGCGCCCAGACTGTTTCTGCAAGTGTTACGTTGAAATTCAATGAAAACAAGTATTTTGCACAAGAAAATACAATACATGATGTTGGTTATTACATTGCTGCAGAGAAATCTCAACATTCATCGGTATTCTTATCGAAATATGATTTAGGCTTCATTATGTACGAAAACGACATTTCAGCTAGTGACGTGGCTGTTTCAGCAGGTGTTTCGTTGAAATTCAATGAAAACAAGTACTTTGCACCAGAAAATACAATACACAAT
>NW_027587182.1:747-1309 GCF_028453695.1 Augochlora pura
CAAGTACTTTGCACCAGAAAATACAATACATAATGTTGGATATTACACTGCAGCAGATAAATCTCAACATTCATCGGTATTCTTCTCGAAATATGATTTAGGCTTGATTATGTATGAAAACGACATTTCAGCATGCGACCAGACTGTTTCTGCAAGTGTTACGTTGCAATTCAATGAAAACAAGTACCTTGCACCAGAAAATACAATACATGATGTTGGTTACTAAATTGCAGCAGAAAAATCTCAACATTCACCGGGAATCTTCTCGAATTATGATTTAGGCTTGATTATGGATGAAAACGATATTTTGGCTGGTGACATGGCTGTTTCTGCATGCGTTACGTTGAAATTCAATGAAAACAAGTACTTAGCACCAGAAAATACAATACATGATGTGGGTTATTACATTGCAGCAGAGAAATCTCAACATTCATCGGGATACTTCTCGAAATATGATTTAGGCTTGATTATGGATGAAAACGATATCTTGGCTGGTGACATGGCTGTTTCTGCAGGTGTTACCTTGAAATTCAATGAAAACAAGTACTTTGCACAAGAAAAT
>NW_027587183.1:0-1309 GCF_028453695.1 Augochlora pura
GCGTCAAGTGCCATGGAGAACGGTACGGTTACGTTGACATTTTTAACCCTTTGCACTCGGATGGTGACTCTCAGGCACCACTAATATTGTTCTTTCACCTTTTAAAATCATTTTGATAGCAACAATGTTTAATTTTAGAAAAATTGTTAAATATTAATATTGTTAAATATTAAATAATTAAATTGTTAAATTTGATATATATGTATATATAAAATACACTTCGTTGCTCAAAATGAAAATACTATAAGACAAAAAAATTATTTTGGATTTAGAGCTAAAATGGCTTCGAGCGCAAAGGGTTAAGTATGTCATCCGGTACCCTTCAGAAGTACCAGTGTCGCTAACTAATACTGAATTTGTTAATTCAAGCAGTTTAGTTATTGAAATTTAATAAAATTCTGCAAAATGCAAAATACGCAAATAAATGGATGAAGTGTAAATTAAATAAAAGAAGTGATGACGAATCTAGAAATAATTATGCGCTCGTCTAGCTTAATTACCACGCGTTGACGCCTAACACTTGGGTCCAAGGCTAAATGAGAGGTTGCTAAGGCAAGCTAAATGATGGGTCCGAGCTAAACGACACGGGAAGGGGTTGAGCCATCTCGATACACCGCGAACATAATGCTCGCGAGGTCTACGCCGGCGGGGCGAATACTTCTCGTCGCATAATAAACTGACCTATCCTCCTCTTTCCGCTGGCCTCTGCCAACAGTTTCAGTCTTTTTCCATCGCGTCGTAAACAGGGCGGATAAAACAATAAAACAATGGAGCGGAGCCAAGGAAAACCGCGCGCGTACTCTGGCTCCCGGTCTCTCTCTCTCTCTCTCTCTCTTTCTTGCAGACTCTATACCGAAGGCGCGCGCTGCTCCTCGGCCAGTGAATAAAACGCCTTATTACCGAGCAATTCCGGGAAATAAGCCAACACGGAAAATTACGGATACGTTGGACCGCACCTGTCCCCGAAACTTCGGCGTCGCTCTGCGGAAACCGCGCGCCACCTCATTAGCCATCCAGTGACGTTTCCATTTCGACGAAGGCGCGAGCTGGAGCTACAGAGAGTCTCCCTTTGCGCTAGAATAACGAGTTAGACTCCTGATAAAGATTCCACGCGAGATTTAATAAATGTGACCATAATTGCGAAAGTGGTCTAAGTTATATATTTCTTGTTTCGAGATATTTAATGAATTGCATTTTAATTAAATTATAATATATTTTTACATTATGCGATCTTTTTGTTTAGAATTTCATTAGTCTTGTCTAATGGCAATTTATTATGAATATGAAATTTTCTGTGAATTTTATGCAT
>NW_027587184.1:0-1309 GCF_028453695.1 Augochlora pura
GCACAAAAGTGGCGAGTCTATATTTCAAAAAACAATTACCGTCTCGGCAAACTTCTGCCCGGTGGCATAGGAAAGTGTATCCGGTTTTCTAAGTGAAATTCTCATCTCGCGATTTCATCAGGCAGTTTTCCCCGGTTCGCGTCCGAGGGTCCTTTCATCTGGATAAAAATTTCCCCCCACCTACGGTCGTCCAACCCCCCCCTTCCTCGAGCACGAAATTTTTACACGGCCATGGTATTCGTGTATCGAGCAAACGCCTATTCACCGGATGGCCGCCGCGACGCCGCCTTTTGCATCCAATTCCGCTCGGATCCGCCGTGAACCGGCCCGTGTGTCCCGGCTTATTGAAAATTTTATTCTTATCCGTTCCGATGGAATCTTTATCTCGGGGCTACCAGGGTTTCGGTTGTCCGCGATACGCGCGGATCCAATCAACGGGGGGGGGGGGGGGGGGGGGGCGGCGGCCTGCGCGAACTTAAAGGAGACGCTCGCGGCGGCTATTCTAACGCGAATTATTATATGTTAATCTTTTTGTACGGCTCGCCGAGATTAACTTCGGTGATACGAGATAGATCGAGTTGTGTACAACAACGCGAGGTGGTTTGTTTAGCCGCGGAAGCTGACGGATATTTGATTTGATTTTGCGAAGGCGAAAGTATAATAGTTTGGAATGATATGATGATTTAGTACGATTTTGTTGTTAAACAATTCTCGTTTTGTGAGAAGTGTTAACCCTTTGCACTCGAATGGTGACTTTGAGGCACCACTAAAATTGTTCTATCACCAAAATAATTTTTATACTATAACAATGTTTAGATTTAAAAAAATTGTTAAAAGTGAAAATTGTTGGTAAGAGTCAAAAGAATCGATTTTATGTGCATGAAATACACTTTGTCACGTAAAATGTAGATACTGTAAATCACGAAAATTATTTTAGATTTACAGTCAAAATAGCTTCGAGTGCGAAGGGTTAAAATACCTCGATTTATGTATATGAAAATTTAAGGAAAAATAGACCGATGCGATTGTGTTAAATAATACAATTATAATCGTCAATTATAAGTTAGAAACTTTATATGAACCTTAAACTGTTCGATCGTACAAAAATTATTGCTAGCCCATTTTGATTTTGTAACAAAACAAAAACTAACCAAAAAAACACAAAAATATTTCTATGATAAAATTGTTAAAATTCCTTAATCCACATACATTATAATGAAAACCGTACCAAATTTACAGAAATAAAATCTTGTCGCTCTCACAAACAAATACGTACACTCTAGTTGCATTTAGAGCTCTCCAGTTTACT
>NW_027587185.1:0-11921 GCF_028453695.1 Augochlora pura
CTTTGTAGATCGAGACCGTGGCAACGAAGTCCTCCAACTTGTCTCGATTTCTTTCGCCGTTGTACCTGGCCGTACATTGGGCGAAACTCCCCTCTCGTCAGGTGGATCCCTGTGTCGACTGAAGTCCCGCCAGTAGTCTTGCTAGTTGATCCTCTGACATTTGTACCGCCATGGCAAACCGCGGGCTTTTCCTGACCGCTATCGTTTGTACAGGTACGGTCTCCGTGATGATTCTCTCTTCTCTCTTCTTCGCAGGATTGTTTTCGTGCCCCACGTTGGGCGCCAATTTGTAACACTTTATTTTATCGGACAACGAAACAGTTTATTTACACAAAACAAAACAGATATACACACGATTCTAACTACTGCGCTATGAAACTGGTACAGAGAACCGAACTCGCACGGAGAGACTGACGGGTCGTCTCGGTCGCGGCGTGGATCGTTCCTTGGGTCAAGGCGTAACACCTATCTACCAAGATACAGACTGAGTTGAGTAAGGTGAGCAGAGAGGTCAACTTTATCCGTATCTACTCTCTACTCCCTACTAGTCTTTTCCAAAGGTGGCAGAGAGGTCAACTTTATCCGTATCTACACTCTACACTGCCTTTTTCAAAGATTGTCGCAAGAGCGTTTTTTCCTAGCTGAGAGTGCCCTTTTTATACCCATTTTGGGTTCCAGCCCTGACCAATGAGGTACCGAGTCTCGTACTTTTATGACTCTCGGTACCTGCTCTGCCGCGCGTACGGCCACCGAGCGTCGCCGGCGTACCGAACTCGTCACGTATCGAATATTTTTATGTACAAAAAATCTTAAAATTAACATCGCGCTACAGTATGCATTTACTTTTTATATA
Organism: Augochlora pura; assembly: GCF_028453695.1. Classification (NCBI taxonomy): domain Eukaryota; kingdom Metazoa; phylum Arthropoda; class Insecta; order Hymenoptera; family Halictidae; genus Augochlora; species Augochlora pura. Next base: position 854 of record NW_027587185.1, read on the forward strand.
TTACCGAGAAGTTTTATACTTCTCATCCCAATTTAAATACGTAGAAAATGATGCATAACTTTCTTTTTGTAGATAGAGGAACATCTGCGGGCTTTTGTCGAAGTGGCCGTGGAGGCCGAGGTGGTGGATGCCGAATTATTATTATTAATAAATAATTTAATTAAAAGGAAATGTACGTTTTCATTTTTCTATCTTCTTTTTATCCCTTAATCTGTCGGCATTTTTCCTATAAAATCCTATTGGTTTATTTTCGTTTTTTTTTTTCAGTTCACTAAAATAACTAATCAATGTGTATATATTTTTTATAATGTAGTTTACATGTGTTACTAGATTATTAACAATTCAATTCATTTTGTTTTCCCGCTTTCCTCAAAATACCGATACTACCAAACTTCCCTATGCACCCATGTAATATACTTTATGGATATAAATTTGTACAAGTACCGGCTGCGTTCATAATTAATAGAAGTAGAAATAATAATTCACATATGTCATTCAAAATTGAAATCTTTGAGGCTTTAACAATTCTTAATTGAAAAATATTAAAATATTTCATACAAAATTGAAATCTTTAAGGCTCTGACAACTGTTAATTGAATAACTAGAAAACTAAATATTAAATAAATGCAAGTAGAGATTCATCTTAACGTAAACTTAACATAATAATATTTAAAATTTATTCGTAATGTGTCATTAATTGGGATTCTTACATTATTAGCTTTTATTATATTTTTTAATCTATATATTCATTCAGAACTTATTATTACATTTCATAACCTATCCGTGCAAAATCACAATTTGACGAAATTTGACAGCTGCGTTGTAACACGCTTGGTTATAGCTGATTGAAGCTGAGCATTAGACTGCGCTCACCTGCCATCTATCAGTAAAAATGTGTTACCCAGAAAAGTGCATAGTATCTGCAGATGCCTGCACTGAAAATGAAAGAAATTTATACCTGCACGATAAATTGAGATCTCGATATCTCAGCTATTTCTACCCCAATTCACATATTTGAGGACTTTTTGTACGCGCATGGTGATCCTTAACAACTAGACAATCGTTAAAATTAAATACAATGCGGTTGAAAAGAATAAATCGCAGTTGAAATTTTCGGCCGTTCTAGTCAAAGATAGTTATCCTTGGCAGCGTCGCGTGCGCAAACTCAACTACTTGGCGCGAGACGCTACCGCGTCACATGATTTCGGATTGCGACTCGCTGAGTTGAATATCGGAGGAAATACAAAAGAGCGAATACGTCCGGCGTATTCGATGGTCGACGCAAGAGGGAGCCGGGGAACGTTCCGAGATGCTTCGGTGATTTCCGGTGTTGCGAGGAGTGGGGGTCCGTTGGAGCGGGGTACCGGGCGCACCAAGTGCGGGTGGTGGGTCGGTGAACATGGTAACGGTACAGTCTTTTGGAACTGTTCGGCGGTTGGTAACGGAACGGCTGTAGGTAATTTCTCGATGGTCGGTATGTATGGAAGCAGTTGTAGGTAATTGTTCGACGGTCGATAAGTATGGAAACGGCTGTTGGTAATATAACTGCAGGTGGCAATGTGTAGTGTATACAGTGAGGTTTAGCTAGGGATTATCTATAGTTAATTCTAATGTTTACTTAAGCTAATTCGATATAAGAGTATTATGTAAGGTTAAGTATAAGTATAATACGTGTTTCTTAATCCTATGTGGTTACATATGTGACTTAACCTACGCAATACGTCGGGAGTTGACCGACGTAACACCTCCCTTCCGCGCGGAAAATAATTCTCTTGTAGAGAAAATTATTTTCACTCAAGGGAGGTTACAATTAGAATCTCGAGGTATATGTTTTCCGGATGTTCAAGGCTGTATCGTAAACGTCGTCTGAAGGTTCGTAAATTTTGCCAGTTTCGGTTGAAGCTAACTCTCGGTTAAGGGGGGTTTGGGCTTTCCTTGTGTCTTCGGTGCTGTTCCTTGTTCGATACACTCCTGGACATCCTCCCGATCGTTGACTTCCTTCTGGAGGTGAAGGCGGAGACGTGTAGCTGAATTCCAGGCCGTAGCTATCAGACGAAAACTCCAACCGAACGCGGCGTACAGCTCAACGCCATTCACCATGTTGATCGTTAATTTGATTGTACGGAATAGAACGTATACCCCCAGGACGCCCGCAGATATTGAACCGAATTGGAGGAACCCGCTCCACAAGCGTTTACTAGTGGAGACTGCGATTTTCTCGAGCGTCCGCTCGTCCAAGAGATTGCTGATTTGAACCGTCTCACGAGTAAATGAGCGGCCTGTGGCTCCCTGGACCAAGGAATCGATAATGGAGGACTTTCCTATTGGAAACATGATGTGTTCCTTTAGTTCAAATCCTCATTCAAATCCTCCTGGGAATATATTCCTTCGTTCGCGAGGTTTGATGGGCTCACGTACTTCCACGTGACCTGTGTAACAGGTTTTAATGATGGGACGCTACGGACTTCTGTGGGTCGTGGATTTATTTAATACCAGGACCCTTGCAGTTTGAAAAGCGCAGGGATTAGCTCGCACCCCACGTGGGTGCGTGGAGATAAGAAATAGGATTGATTCTTATATGATACAGGGAGATCGCTGAAACAATCCTCTGTTTTACGGAAACTGACAGAGATTGTGATGCATTTTACGATGTGAATGGCCTCTCCGGCCTGTGCGGCAATATAACCGGGTTCTTGCGTAATCGCGTAAGCTACTTCCGCTGGTGCGATGTGCGTGAGCGTAAGCGCGTTTCGCAGAACCTGTTGGTCGAGCTTGCAGCGTTGTGTAACAATATCTTGGTAGAGCGATACTATTTGTGACTTTAAATGTTTTTCTACGTACACGAACTTTGCGTTAACGTAGGTGAAAATGTCTAAATTGTTGGTGGGGGTTGAAGACTGACTTAAATTTGCCTTCCTTGTTTGTGTCTAGAATGAATAATTTCGGGTGCTCTGTACGGATAAGCGCAAATTCTCGTTTTGGCGGTTCTTGTAAGTGCGAACGCTATATCTTGTGTAGCGACGGTGTACATGTCGGGAAAGGAACCTGGTTTAAAGGTTCGGGTGGCCTTCCCCTCGTAAAGCACGTCGTACTGATTTACCCCGCACTGGTCTGGGGAAAGTCTTTGCCAGTACGTGTAGTCGTCCTCCGTGTCTAGACAGAACTCTTCGTTCAGTGGGCACGCTTAGCAGGATGGAAAAAGAATTTCCTGAGTATTAATTTCGACGGGTGCTCTAAAAGTTTTCAATGTGATCTTGGCTATGGCTTGGACCACTACTTCGGACCATATGCCGAAGGAGTCGCTGTAAGTGGAGCCCTGACACGAGCAGTCAGGGGCCACGGTACCAACAAGGGTCAGGCTGCGAGTTGATGTGGAATTTGGCTGAAGCCCGGTTTGAATCATGGGTGGAATTAACATAATTCCAGTTGCGAGAAGAGCTTCGCATGCATCGCGGGATATGTATTGTAGGTATTGTTGACGGCCCTTCTGAACTATTGATATATGTGAGCTCATACCGCAATAGAATACTGTCCGATCAATCTCGATCCGGTACTGAACAGCGGGCGCCGCGTCGAAGTCTGCCAGTTGTACAAGTTGGATATGTGCCTCCTCGTTGGACGGGTTGACGTTTTCCACGGCACAGGTTGGTGGGTCGACGGTGGAAAAAGTGGTTATATTGGCAGAGTTGCCCCCGCAGTCGTAACCGATAATGGCGAGCGCGATGCGTATAATCGCGACTAGTGTCACAGCTTGTGCAGCGTACATTTCTCTGGGTTTGTTCGAACTTGACTGATCTCTTGTTTCGGCTACGGATATAAATCTCTCTCGCGGTGGGGGTAACCTGGAGGGGGTTGTAAAGGTGGATGCGATACGAGCAGACGGTGGCGCGTGTTTTAATTTGTTGGTGTGGACGGTCTATATCCTACCCTTTATCTTGAGCTGCACGTTGGTCTCCGATAACGCCCTGACCACCTCGTATGGGCCGTGGTATTCGGCGTCGAATTTCCCTTTTCGAGGCTCCTTAAGAATGTATAACCGGTCTCCGGCCGCGAAGGTCTGTACGTTTATCTTACGGTCATAATATGATTTAGAACGTTCTTTAGCTCTATCGAGATTCTGGCGCACCTGATTAATTGTGACTGATAGCTTTTCTTGGAGGGTTCGTAGGTAGTCAGAGTATGATTCATCGGACGTCGTAAAGCGCGAGTCGGCCGTGGGGAGCGTGGCTAGTTTACCGAAAACCAGATCGTGGGGCGTAAACAAGGTGCCTTCGTGGACGATCGTGTTGTAACTGAACATGGCGCAGGCAAGCCATTCGTCCCAGTTGTTTTTGTTGATGAATTGCTTCAAATATTCGGTTAATACCTGATGCGATCTTTCTAGGGAGCCGTTGCTCTGCGGTCGGAAGGCGGTAGTATGGAATTGCAAGATTTTAAATCTTTTGTCTATTGTTTTCATTAATTTACTCATGAAGTTTGTTCCCTGGTCAGTGAGAATGGCCTTAGGGGCTCCGAACCGGCAAATGAGGTGTTCGATTAGAGCATTGGCTGTGTCGATTGCCGTGGCGTTTTTTTTTTTAGTGGTACGGCGATGAAATATTTGGTCAATAGGTCTTGCCCGGTGAAGATGTATGTATGGCTGGAGGTTGTGGTGGGGAGGGGACCGACAATGTCGAGGGATACTTTATCAAAAGCTTGTCCTGGTGTGTCTGTTAGCGTCATTGGCTGCCTAGCTTTTACGCGTGTCAGTTTTTTGGTTTGGCATTCCGTGCAATTCCTTATGTATTCTTCGACTTCGCGTTTCAAGGTGGGCCAGAAGTATTTTTCCCTAATTCGGCGATATGTTTTTGTCACTCCTTTGTGCCCAGCAAAAGCTGACCTCTAATTTTCTGTTATTAGATCTTGTCGGGATGCGTTGTCTGGTATTATGATTTCGTTCGAGCAAATGAAGATCTGGGTCTGGGTTTGGCTAAATAATTCTAGGATGATTTTCTGTACCGCGCTCCACTGAATGTGATCGAGGTCCGTCTTAGAGATGCTAACCGTGTCGAGTTGAAGTTCTGTCGTTATGTCCAGTAATGAACGTAGACATTCTACGAGGTCGTCGTTATTTGTCGTGTGGCTAGGTGTTGGTTTAAGAGGGAGTAGAATCAGTCGTTTCTGACCTAGGTACGATACTCGTCCGCGCCCTATTACTACGTCCTCCAATATTGGGAGTTTGTTCGTCACTTTTAGCTCTCTAGATCCGACGTCGAGAGGACGTCCATCGAGCGTAACGAAACGAACCAGGTTGTCCTTTCGCATCGTTAGTCGGTCCCGGGTGTGTTTAAGTGTCCGGCGTCGCGTTGAAAAGGATGCCTTAAGATCTTCGATAAATACCTCCTCGTCGGACGAGGTATGTCACGTCCGTCGACGTGTTTGACTTAGCTTTAAGATCATATATAACACATATTACAATACACCTTAGAAGTAAAGTTAGCATTAATGTACTATAGAAGTAAGTTAGTGTTAACGAACCATAGAATATAAGTTAGCGATACGCGACCGTAGCATAAGATCTATCTGTCTCTTTCTGTCTTCTATCTGTCTCTTTCTATCTACCGCTCTTTACCGTTACACCTACTTACAATACGCCTCGAACTCTACATCGTCCCTCAGACTTCCGACATAGCTTATTCTCTGCGCGCTAACCTCATATTCCGAATTTCATGTCAATAGCTCTATAATTGTAATTTTGGCGATCATTTGAAAATATTGTTAATATCATACGCGCGACCGCTCGACGCTCGTGCAGCCTCACGTCACCGCCCCGCCGCACAGTGGTCCGGATTGACGCAAGGTGTGCCATTTGACCAAAAAATGAACTTTCGAATATCGATCTAAATTGAATATATACTACTTCTTAAATGTCCACCAACCTCGAAAATAAAAATGTTTGCATGATTTAATACAATTTTGTAATAGAAATAATGGTTTAAAGTCGGACTTCCTAAGAATAGTGGTTTTCGTCAAAAATAATTGCCTGTCTTCTTTTCGATGTTGTGACGTAACCATTTAATATTTTGATTTCAAACTTTTTTTGCATTAAAGGGGAACCTTTTGCGATTAAAATCCATTCCTGTAATAATAATTTTCACAAAAAATGTGCTGGAAAAATATTGTCAAATAAACTGTTACAAATTCTTCAAATTTTTTATTTTCGGTAGACAATATCTAGCAAGTCCCAACGAATCCCAGCCTGTAACAAATTGGAATATATTCAGGACAGCTTCCTCTAAACGGCTAAAAAAGAAACTATTCCACCTTCGTCCACCTTTTCAAATTATATTTGTTTAAAGTTCCTAACGTCTGACGCGTCAGCGCGCCTATCTCCAAACTCCGTGAAGAAAAAAGCTAAACATCTGCCTCATTCGAAGGAACTGTTTAGATTATAATAGAACATTGTCTCTGTTATGATTTCGATAAGACTTTTTCAGCCTTCTTTTGAATGCTGGTTCATTTGGGTGCATCAGAATCTATCGAGCATTCACACTGAGCAAACGTCCAGAGCAGTTTTTATTTAGTAAATTAGTGTTTGAATTCCCTTTAAGTTCTATTTTTTATAATTTGTGTTTTTTATTTTACTCGTATTTATTATTATTTATCCTGATATAGAGTTTAAGCTATATTTAAAGTTTGTTGTGGTACGTTGATATAGGATTTCGTTTTGCTTCTATTTGGTAAGTATGCAGACTCTTAAAGATATATTACAATATATAACGATTCAGTACATGAAATGTCTTTCTTTCCTATTTAGATATTTATTTAATATAAATGGAAGGTTTCCGGACAAATAAAGATTTATTTGTTATGTTACGGAACAACAAGAGGGATATGAATGATTATTCATATCTCTATGAGGAAATAATTAAAAAAGTCCAGAACCCTACCATAGATATTGAAATGTTAAAAGTTTGTTTGAGGAAATATGCATTCAAATTAAAAGAAAGATGGCGTTCTTCTAACTACTTAGAAAAACGATTTTTACAAAGAAATAAGATTTGGCTAAAACAAGACGTTATATATCCAAGTTCAGTGTTACACTAATTTGCATCGACAAGTGCTGCACCACAACCACACTTATCCACTGTACTTGTTTACAAAGATTTTAAACAAATTAGAACACGAAACACCCGAAAAAATTCTAGGATTGAAACAAATAGAGATATACTATATCGTCTCCTTTTCACATCAGATCCGTACATGTCCACCATTCGAATAAAATCGTGTACAAAAAGAATAAGGAATTAGATCCAGAGGCGTTAGATTTAATAATGAAATAATAAGAAATATAATATTAATAGTTGTAATTATAATTAGAATATTAATAACAATAATAATAATAATAATAATAACTAATGAAATTAATGTATTTTTCCTTAATTAATCCATAACCTGTCATTATTTCATTGATCAATTTAAATTTCGCGTTTATACCTCTTACGAATGTCGAGTTATAGGGCCACGGCACACCTTGCGCCAATCCGGACCACTGTGCGCCGCGGAGTCCCCACTCCAGCGGACCCCCTACCACCACGGCGCCCCACTCCGCCAGCCGCGCCGCCGCAGCAGCGTCATGGACCGGAGGAGCTCCGAGCAGCCACGCTTCACTTCAGATCTCGTCCAGACTCCAACGAGGAACGTCGCCTCTGAAGTCCTCGCTCGCGATACTATTTCAAGCTTCACTGTTTCTTGCCCATAACTATTTCTTACTATTTCTCAATTCATTAATAATATTAAAGTTAGTAATAAGTTAACTCTTGTACCTTTTAACGTCTTAGAATATACATACATTTATTTCCAATCACAACATTATTCAATTCACGCACCTATTCCCTACGGCTGTTCAGCCGACCAGAACCGGCCAAATTGTTTTATTCATTTATTATTTTATTTATTTGTTATTTTTGCTAGTCGTGTACGATAGAATAGTCTCCATTAATCCGCATCACCATACAACTCTCCGTACAATTAGAAAACAGCTAATAAACCCAAGCAGTCCGAAGACCATACCTTGTGAATATTGCCATTTTCTCCTAGCATGTTAAAATTCTAACACGAAATATTTTAGTTTCCGCGTACCATTGTCCAGAGCTACGGAATGTTTTGGGATTATTACATGTTAAGGTCAACTCTCGAACCTCGCCGGTACAACGTGTTCGCGTCAACTATACAAATTGCACGACCAGGTTAATACGAATCCATCCGTAGCAAGCAGTTCTCTGAAAAGTCGTTACTTCACATAAACTTTTATCTCTTTATTGCATTATGACTAGCAGCTGCACATCGACTGTTAAGCTATTACCGCGTTCACAAACTTTCATTTCATATGTCCCGCCTAAGTCGAGGTATTTTTCCGGGTTTACTGCCTGCTACGGTCAAATCTCGTGACAGGGTTCATACCTGCAAGTGACCAGTACTCTGGGCGGTTACTTGTGTCTTCTTTCCTTTTTCTTCTAGCCTTTCACCTATTTCTTGTCTTTTCTATTTCATTCACCAATAATACAGGCCAGCCATTTCCCTTTCTCAATTTCAAAATCTATCAGCAACGAATCCGCTTTTTTCATCCGAAACTGCACGCTCATACCGAACTGACTTCTAAGCAAACAGCCTCACATTCGACATTCACAACACAACCTTCAGTCAAACCACACTTCACCCTATTCGCTCAGCTCGTCGCTATCTTGTACAGATTTAAACAGTTTATAAGTTAGAATAAAGTTACCAGTGATATCATATCTCGTGTTCACACATTTATTATACTATCCTTAGAACCCGACCAGGTTGTAGGGAATTCGTTTCAGTGCGCGTTGTCAGGAAACCCTGAGTTGAAGATTTACGCCCTTCGACGACGCCGAACCGTAGACGGCATCACAGCGCGATACGGACGAACAACGGCATCGAAGAATTAATGTAGTAAATTCCTTGAGCATTAAGCTAAATAATTAAGCACTTAGAGTTGACCACCCTGCATTGTGTGTAACGGACGCTCACCCTGAATGCGCTGCACGATATAGGAAGTCGCCCCTTGTTTTACAAGACACATACATACGGTCTACTTCGATGCCCAAGCGCGCCGGTCGTCGGTATCAACTACGCAAATTGCGTCGGCACGCAACGGAGACAGCGTTCGGGTCACGTAAACTCGTCCACAATTTCAACGAGGTAACAGAAGCCGCCATCCAAGCCGCGGCCCGAGGATCCAGCACGTCCAAAGCCTGGGACCAGCTGATTCCGTTCGACGTGGACGTCCCGGTTCACGACGTATCCACGATACCGAGGAGCGACCCTCGCCGGCGACTCTACCGCGCCGTAAATCTGCATCGTAGCCTGGATAGAGCCTACGAGATTGCAGGAGCTATCGACCCAGCATATGTAAACCCACGCAAGTACAATCCACGAATCCGGAATATCGCGAGTAGGTAGTTTTTCGCCGTGAGACGTCGGACGTAAGGCGCCGTGTGCACGAAATAGGCTTAATCACGTATTATTCCGCGGTCTCGCGGAAATAATATATATTTTTCGCGAAAATACGAACCGGGACGTAACAGGTAGTTATTTGGAAATTCTCTTTCCGGTGTGTTATGTGTTTCGGGTTGGTTGCTCTTTGTTCTGTTAGGTCGGGGTTCCCTTCTCATGGCGTCGAAAAGAGTGGAATCGGATGAATCGGAAGAGAGGGGATGAAGTGGGATGGGATTGCGAGAAAGCGCATCGGCGTTCGAGTTCGCTTTGCCTGTTTTGTAAATAATTTGGTATTCGTACTCTGCGAGTTTGAGTCGCCACCGTAGGAGTCTGGAGGTGGGGTCTTTTACGGAATTTACCCTACCAAGGGGGCGGTGATCAGTAATTAGTTTGAAACGTCGGCCGTAGATATAGGGACGGAAATGTTGGACACAGTAAACAATAGCCAAACACTCCTTTTCTATGGTTGAATAATTGAGCTCTCCTCCTTAGAGCAGGCGCGACGCGTACGCGATCGGTTTATCTTTACCGGGCTCACTCTGGCTTAATACGCCACCAATCGAAAATCCTGAAGCGTCCGTGATAACGTTAAATTCCCGGTCGAAGTTCGGATATTGAAGGAGAGGTTCGGTGATCAAGATGGCCTTTAGGGTTGTAAACGCAAGATCTTGTGACGCGCCCCATTCAAATTTGGAGTCTCTTTTTAGGAGCGTGGTTAATGGCTTGGAAATTTTCGAGAATTTATCTATGAATCGGCGGTAATAGCCCGCGAGGCCGAGGAATTCGCGAATGTTCTTCGCATTCTTAGGACTTGGGAATTCTGCTACTGCACAGATTTTATCGGGGGATGGTTTTACACCGTCCTCGCCTAGTATATGGCCGAGGTAGGCCACTTCCTTATGTAGAAATCCGCATTTCGCGGGTTGTAATTTCAGATTCGCGGTCCGCAGTCGCTCTGCCAGTTTTCGAAATTTTGTGCGGTGTTCGGTGAGGCTTCTACAGGGTTTCCCAATAGGGACGGGTCGATGTTGACAGTCTGTAGCGGTCATGTTATGTTGAATGCGTCGTTGAAATCTGTTTTTTACAATTCAGTCGGTCATGCCAAATCACCATGCCAAGTTACACGATTGAGCAGCACGTCCAAATGATAAAATTATATTATCAAAATAAGTGTTCGCTAGTGCAAACGTTGCGCGCGTTACGGCCATTTTATGGTAGACGGGGTGGCCCTTCAAAGTCGACCCTCCAACGCAAAATTGCCGTATATGGGACAATTCCAACCCACATGAGATTTACCAGGTGGCAATGCATCCACAAAAAGTTACTGTTTGGTGCGGATTTTGTGCCGACGGCGTCATAGGCCCATACTTTTTTCAAAACGACGTTCGTGAGGCTGTTACCGTCAACGGCGAGCGTTACAGATCCATCATAACCAATTTCTTGTGGCCCAAATTGAACGATATGGACGTGAACAACATGTGGTTCCAGCAAGACGGCGCTACGTGCCACACAGTGAACGACACGATAGACATTCTGCATGAACGATTTTAAGGTATGGTTATCTCTC
>NW_027587186.1:0-6019 GCF_028453695.1 Augochlora pura
CGGCGTCGGCGACCGCTGCCCCGCTCCGCGGAGGGGAAAAAACACCGTTGTCCTCTTTACCGGTGCATCATGGGCGCGTTATCTGCCGGCTGCTCCGCAGAGCCGAGGGCTGGAACGACTGCCGGGGAGAGGCGAAGTTAAGTCGAGCCCTGGCTCGAATGTCTGTGACGGCAGCGAGACGAGTAGTTAATTAACACCTCCCCCGCGCTAGTGCCATCAGGGCGAGCGGGTCGCAGCTTCTCTCCCGGAGTACATCAGTACTCCTCCTCCTCCTCTCTTCTCCTTTTTTTCTGTTCACCGGCGGCGAAGAGGTAGGGGATGGGGTGGGGGTGGGAGGGCCTTCCTTCAGAAACCAGCGGCGGGCCGCAGCCTCTTTCAAAGCCTCGTCCTAGCGAGAGAAGTCGGAAAGGCTGGCCGCCGCTCCTCTCTTCTTTTTCCGCCGATTTTTCTGCTCGCCCGCCGTGCCGGTCGGCCGGGCCACGGTAATTAAGACACTCTAACGGGAGAAAGGAAGTCACCGGCAAGTCCCCGGGACCTCATGTATTTTTAATTTAGATAGCGCCGCTGCCCGGCTGGTCCGGACATCCACCCGGCTTGACCGGGAACGCAGCGCTTCGCTTCTCGTCGATCGCCGGACCTTCGTCGAGTCTTCTTCTTTTTAATTCGGTGTCTCGCCTTCGACGTTGGGACCATTGTTTCCTTGATTGTACCAATTTATGCGGAAACGAGCAAATTCGAATCGTGCGAAATAAACAGAGAATCGGAAATTGTGATGTACTAAATTTTTTACAGACTTGTGCGATAGACTGGAGTATATTTGTATTAGTTATTATATTTGTATTTAGTATATTTAGTATATTTTGTATAGTAATTTAGTTTAGTAATTAGCAACTACTTAACAATTACAAGACAAAAATATAATTAAATATGGAAATATAATGGAAATATAATTAAATCTTGTTCCCGTGGTATTTAACCCTTTGGTTACGGCAGACTTTGGTACGGCCGTAGTCTTTCGTTAGAAATGCATTTCTGAGGAAGTATAGTAAAATATTCAAAATATTGAATTCTATTGCTTTAAACCAATATTACTTGAAGTGAACAATAATTTCAAGCTTTTTTTTACAATATATAACATAAATATTACACAATATATAATGAATCAAATTGAATAATAAACGGGGGCGAAATTTGATCTTGACGCCTATTGGCGTCTACAGTACCGGAAAGCCAATATGTATCGGTCGACAATAGGCGCCAACAGTAGTCAAAGGGTTAATTTGGTATATATATAAAATACACTTCGTCGCTCAAAAAGAAAATACTATGAGACAGAAAAATTATTTTAAATTTAGAGCTAAAATGGCCTCGAGTGCGAAGGGTTAATTTTTCGGAATTAAAGTGTTGGACGGATGATTGGGAGCGGTTAATCCCGGCGAATTATTAGCCGCGATCGCGTCTCCCGATCGGCGCAGGGATCGGCGCGAAGGCGGAAAGTGGCCGAGACGGGTTTCCCTCTCGCGCGTTGCACCCGCGACGTCATAAGTAAACCGCCCCGTCGAGCTCGCGCGCGTTGTACACAGTAATTATGTGTTAACTACCCGTTAAGCAGCACTTCGTTCTAATGACGTCATGCACGTCCTGCTAACGACGGCGCGGTAATGCGCCCGCCGTGTACAGTGCTTGAAAAGCCGAACATTACAAATCTCGTGAATTACCTTGGATTCGGGAGCCGAGTTCAACGCGTACATGCCGATCGATTATCAAGTCTCTCGAGGGCGAGTGATTTTCGCGATCTCTTGCCGCCTGGATCCAGTCGGACCTCACCTGCCAAATATTTTCCCATCTGGACATCGTTGTCTTATCTTCTTAACCCTTTGTCGTACCATTTTCTTTGCAATTATTACTTGATTACTTATTATTAATTATTACTTATTACTATGATTAGAATTTCTTCGATCGCGCTAATTTTATAGGAGAAAATGGAATTTTATATTTATCGTGTGCTTGCGTCTACTCGAATGTTTAACCCTTTTAATGTCAACCAAAAGAGTCGCGTGTATTCGAACGAAATGTACAAATCTCGTTTGATGTAGTTTAATCAAGTTTCGCCAAGAAATTGCAAGACTTTTGTAAAATCTGATAATTACCAAATTCAAAAAGGAAGAAGAAATAAGAAATAAAATTGTTATTTAGTAGCAATATTAAGAAAACAATATTTTTTCAAAAGTAGCCAGTTTTAACTTTAATATTATTTATATAAAATTAAACATATATATATATAAATAATTAAAATTTACTAATTTAATCATTATAATTAAAAAACAATTATTTTTAATATTTTTCTATATACATTTACATCATTAAATTAAATCATTTAATTTAAAACATAATTCAATTATTAAATTTTCAATACAATAAATCAAATTTTATGACTAATTATATATTTAAATAATTAATTAATCTATCAATTATAAATTAAATCTAAAGTTTATTCCGATTAGCCGAGTAATAATTTTACTTTCTTGCACAAGGGTGTGAGATTTGCATTCTACCGGCGAGATAAAACGAGACGACGTCCTCGCGTTTTAGATTTCAGTTGATTTCCAGGTTAGGGTTACGGATCGAGCTCGACGGTTTTCAGCCGAGGGCGTAATTTCCACGGGAATTCATTTTGAACCGTCGCGGCAAAGAATCGAATATTAAACCCGATTCCCAGGGCAGCATCCAGGCCGCTAATAAATTTCGCTTCTTTCCTCTCCGGCATCCTTAGCGCCGGCGATAGCGTCAAATCCATCGTTCTTACAATGGTGGCAGGTAAAACTATCATTAATCTGGGCCGCCCGCGCCCGTTCCACCGCCGGCATTTGTCCTCGATCCACGTTCCGCAGGGCGCACCGGAGGACATTAATTATCGGAAAAAGGTCGCGCAAGAACGCGAGGGTCCCCCGTCCATATCGTACGCACCTGGAAACTTAGATCCCGATGCGCAAAAAGGCCGCCAGGCTTGATTTTTCTAGCGACCACCGCAAGAAATCGTTCCACCTGTGCTTTACAATTTCCTTCGATCGTCGAATGCGCGCGACGTTGAACCCTTCACGCTCGACGCCATTTTAACTGCAATTCTAAAATAATTTTTTCACAAATAATTTTATGTGACAAAGTGCATTTTATACATATGAAATTAACTATCGCAACTCGTGTCAACGGTTTCATTTTTAACAATTTTCTAAAATTAAATTTTCTTCTTATAAAAATTATTTTAAAACGTGATGCAACAATTTTAGCGGTGCCCCAGGACGACCACTCGAGTGCAAAGGGTTAATGCGTCTACCACGATTCCTCGTTCGATTATAATTAGATTGTGGATTTTATGCGAGTGGGATAAACATGAATAATTCAAATAGAAAGCGTGTTGATATTAGGGGAATGTATGAATATTGTTGCACTATTTATGACCTAATAAAATTATTTAAAGAGAAATTACGCGTTTAATTGATTTGTGTTCTTTATAGTTGATACAGACGATTTTTAGTTTGCATAAAGATCCGCAATTTAATAATAATAATTAAAATCGAAATTAATAGCTTCGGTCTACGGATATCGATTGTTGCAGCTGCATAAATTCGTGATTTTATCGTATGTAATAATGCAGCGAATATCTATGGTAATATTATATTAATTACACTATTACATGTAATTGGCCATCGTTAGATTGCAGATTTGTATAAAAAATAAACTAGAGCTAAATATAAATGTATTTCTTTATTCGATAATTAACAGCTTGAAACTAAGTGATAAATATCTCGAAGTTATTTAAACGTTTCTATTGTTTAATATTTCATCTTCGATGCCCTTTCGTCACATATGCATCAGATCTACAGCTGCAGTCTACTATTAGTCTATAGTCTGTGTTACTCGCTGTTTCGACGATTTTATCGTTAATCGTCAAGAATATTTAACAAACATAATTCGAAAATAGCTTATGTATGTACTTTATGCCATTACAAAATTCCCTCAATGTAAAAAATGTCAACTCTTTGGTTGAGATGAAAACCCATTTGGACAAATTTTTTGGCGAAAAATCTGAGAGATTCTGAAAGGACGGAATTCTCAAGCTGCATGAAAGACGGAGAAAGATTGTGGAACAGAATGCTACCTACAGTAGCGGTCAAAAATTTAAGACGACGAATTTAATTTCAATTATACACGTGTAATGTAAGTACTATATTTCCAATCAGTTTCTTATTTTGGGATAACGAAGACAAATGCTTGACCTTCTAATTCTCGAAGGCTCGTGTGCTAAATGTAAACATCATTGTGTCAACAATATTGACTTTGTTTTGAGTTTCTACAAGTAGCGGACATGAATTTAAGACGAATCGCTTACGAGATATTTACAATCAGTTTCATTTCACGGTTTTACCGATTCCGGTGAATACCATGTATCTCGTCGCTTTTAGTTTATCTGTGTAGGACAAAAGCATGGGTAAATCTCGCAATTTAAGGACAAACGAAAGAGAACAAATTGTAACGCTACGAAAGCAAAAAAAATATTTTTGGAAATAGCAACTCAAGTTCAAAACCGAACATAAATGTTTCTGTGACTGTGTAAATAAATGAGTAAACGATTATAATTAAAGATAGAACATGATAGCTTATGTTATTTATAAAATGTTAATAGTTCCTTTCTTTTTTCCTTCTCGTCTTAAATTTTTGTCCGCTACCGTATACAATTTAATAAATGTATACTCATATTTAAACGAGCTGCGTTTTAACTTTCCTAAAAAATCGGCACGAACTTTCCTGACAACCCAATAGAAGCTCCACCATTCGCCAAGATGCTCGAACACTGTTCCCTGCGTGCTCAACCCAGAGTGCTACTTTGGCGGCCGACAATGAGGAAGCGCATCGCGGCCGGCATTCTTTTTTTTCACAGCCGGCTAAAGTGCAGGGGGAGAGACGTCTTGGGCCTCGACGAGAGAGAGAGAGAGAGAGAGAGAGGGGAGGCAGCCACCGTCGCTGCGGAACGTCGAATCCGATATCTATTCCCGATCACGGCGATTCGACGACGTTGCCGCGGGACTAACGACAACTCCCGTATTCCTCGAGCGCTCGACAATACGTCCTCTGCACTTTCCTCGGCCGTAACCGCCGGCGACGGGGATCGATTTTCATCGGGGAAACAACCACGCGCGGAAACTTACCGTGGTAAGCTCTATCGCGACGGGAAAGAACAAAGACGCGGCGGCGACTTTCGACGAGCTAGCGCCGGGTACGCGATTGCGCCATTACCGATGATAAATCGTTTTCGGCCGGCCTCGAATGGCCACGCACACCCCCTGCCGTCTTGGTCGGCTCTCGCCGCGCTCGACGTGTCTCCTCGGACCGGTGCCTACGTAGTTTCGTAACCGAATATAAGAACTGTTGCAGCGAGATGTTGGAATTTTGTAGCAGCTCATTTTTAAGTATAATTATTGTATCAACCCTTTCGCTACGGAGACCGACTATAGTCGGCTGCCGGGCGAAGTACTACGTGTACGGATGCCGATTATAATCGGTGTCCGCGAGACCTGCTGTGAGTACAGTTGCCGACTATAATCGACGTCCGCGTGACCCGCGTGACTCGCGACACCCAAAATCGGTCCGGTATGTACCCATGCTCCTAAAATTTGTTAGTATTTGTAAATTTGAATTACCACCCATATATGATATACTACGATATGAATACCACGATAAAAATGAATACCCACGATATACTCATTTTTATGTTTTATAACTCTTAAAAAAGTATACATACAAGACAATCCCAAAGTGCCATTGGAAGACCTAAGCGCGAACATCGAAGACTACCGATGCGCAATCTGCGCACTGCGCGACGCGGTGCCCCGTTCAGTGGCGCTACTCCCGCGGAACGGACTGTCGTAGCGAAAGGGTTAACAGACTGTGGACGTCTTTACGCGAAACAAAAATTATCTGTATCAACTGCAATATGTTGGAGCTAAACGCAAGTGTTTTT
>NW_027587187.1:0-1309 GCF_028453695.1 Augochlora pura
ATTATATATATGATATTGTATGATATGTTAGACTATATATGATATTATAATATAGTGTGATAATTATATAAGTACAGTGGGTTTGACCATTAATTTAACATACTATAAATTACATGTACAAATCCAAACTTCTCATAACATATGATATTATATGATATGTTAGATTATATATGATATTATAATATAGTGTGATAATTATATAAGTACAGTGGGTTTGACCATTAATTTAACATACTATAAATGACATGTACAAATCCAAGCATCTCATTAAAAATTGATAGTAGGAGGGATGTTATAGGCTCGTAAAGAAAATTTATTCATGGTCTATGGGGGGGATCGGTTCGAAGTCTATTATAATTCTCTGGACTGTACACAATCACCATATCTACTATATATTTATCATATACACTACGTTACTCCCTACTTGTAAAGACACTGAATATTATAGGATAATTCGCATGACAATTGAAAATGGAAAAAAATTAAAATCCGGTAGAGTCAATTTTCATTAAAAAAAAAAAAAATAACAAAATGCATCTCGATCATTAAACGACAGAACGGAGAGACAGTAGAGCAAGGGTCCACGGTAGAGAGAGCGAGAGACAGATCATCGGTGCTCCGACCTTCGGAGCATTTTTTTCTCTGCTCCTCCGGAGGAGCCTTTTCTCCCCTCCCCCCAACCCCCACCCCCCGACCCCCGTTTTTATCTTTGTTCGGGCGGCGCAGCTGGTTACCCCGAAGATCATTGGAAATTAATAGGCCTCTCTGCGGAGTGACCGCACAGAAGGGAGGCGTAACGGGTTGAACACCGATATGCCCCGAAGAAGATGCTCCCCAAAAACCAGAACCCAGTCGGTCGGACACTGCGCCGCATAACTCCTCTCGCTAAAAACCGAGACATTCTTGCGCGATGCCGCAGCTGGACCACCCCTTTCTCCGGTGTCAACGTCTACGCTCTCTCCTCTCTCCCCCTCCCTTCTGCTTCTTAAGATCGGTGGATCGTTGGGGCGGCTCGGATGGATCGCCGATCCCGCGATGTGCTCTTCAGGTATTTCGCCTGTTTTCGGGAATTTAACCCTTCGTTGCTATCGGCGATCTGGGAGATCGCTCTGCCGATCGCTGGATTTCGAGTTTCATATTCCATGCATTTTATATTTATATTCTTTTATGTCATGTTTATATTCTTTTATATCATATTTATATTCTTTTATATCATTTTTATATCATATTTATATTTTTATTTAATTCTCTTAATAAAGAGGTCATCTTCGGTCAAGAGATAGTCCACGAAAAATGTGGAGGCCACGAA
>NW_027587188.1:0-573 GCF_028453695.1 Augochlora pura
GCAAGGGAATTTAAGTGTATATAAGTAAGATACGACATAATATCCAAGGATATAAATGAGATAGAAGAGGATGCAAGGGAATTTATGTGTATATATGTGAGATACAACATAATATACAAGGATAGAAAGGAGATAGAAGAGGATACAAGGGCATTTAAATGTGTATTAGTGAGAAACAACGTAATATGCATAGATGAAAGAGAGCTAGAAGAGGATACCGGGGAATTTAACTGTATATAAGTGAGATACAAGATAATATCCACGGATATAAGAGAGATAGAAGAGGGTACTAGGGCATTTAAGTGTATATAAGTGAGATACAACGTAATATCCGAGGATATGGAAGAGATAGATGAGAAAACAAGGGAATTTCTGTGTATATATGTGAGATACAACATAATATACAAGGATAGAAAGGAGATAGAAGAGGATACAAGAGAATTTGAGTGTATACAGGTGAGGTAGAACAGGATCTAAGGGAATTTAAGTGTATATGAGTAAGATACAACATAATATCCGAGAATAAAAATGGGATAGAAGAGGATACAAGGGAATTTATGTGTATATAAGTGA
>NW_027587188.1:673-1308 GCF_028453695.1 Augochlora pura
TTTATGTGTAAATATGTGAGATACAACATAATATACAAGGATAGAAATCAGATAGAAGAGGATAGAAGGGCATTTAAATGTGTATTAGTGAGAAACAACGTAATATGCATAGATGAAAGAGAGCTAGAAGAGGATACCGGGGAATTCAAGTGTATATAAGTGAGATACAAGATAATATCCACGGATATAAGAGAGATAGAAGAGGGTACTAGGGCATTTAAGTGTATATGAGTGAGATACAACATAATATCCAAGGATATGGAAGAGATAGATGAGAATACAAGGGAATTTATGTGTATCTATGTGAGATACAACATAATATACAAGGATAGAAAGGAGATAGATGAGGATACAAGAGAATTTAAGTGTATACAGGTGAGGTAGAACAGGATCTAAGGGAATTTAAGTGTATATGAGTTAGATACAACATAATATCCCAGAATAAAAATGGGATAGAAGAGGATACAAGGGAATTTATGTGTATATAAGTGATATAAAACATTATATCCACGGATATAAGAGAGATAGAAGAGGATATAAGGGCATTGAATAGTGTATTAGTGAGAAGCAACGTAATATGCATGGATGAAAGATAGCTAGAAGAGGATACAGGGTAATTTAAGTGTATATAAGTG
>NW_027587189.1:0-1308 GCF_028453695.1 Augochlora pura
GGCTACGCGACCCATGTCGGTGTGCGTAACGCATTCCCCTCCTCGTGAAAAAAAAAACCAGCTTAATATCTGCTGTCCGGGAGCTCTCCAATGTTCAACTCATGATTTCAACTTTCTTAAGGTTGAACAAAGCGCTCAGATCCTGTACATCTGACTCGGAAAGATTTCAGGCTTACCTTCAAGTCCTGTCCACTCTTGACTAAGCCTTCCCAAGGATCTTAGTCTGGAACGCAGGGTCAGTTGTCCAAAAAAGGGCTGAGCTAATTCATCTTCTTCAAACCGAAAGAATTCATATTGCCCTTTTAGCAGAAACGTGGCTGAACAGGAACATTAATTTCTCTATTCCTGATTACCACATAGTTCGCAAAGATCGGCTCACACGGGGAGGAGGAGTAGCTATTCTTATAAAAAAACCCTACTTCTACCATGTCTTGGACACGTCCCAAATGTATAATATAGACTCAGTGGCTGTTACCATCCCTGACTTAAATATTACCTGCTGTGCAGTTTACTGTCCACCCTCCACAACTGAACTAGATTCGGCTGACTTGGATCGACTCGTCAGGATTGGGGCCGGCGGAACCTACGCAATCGGCGGAGACCTAAATGCCCGGCACCGCTTTTGAAATAATTTCAAGGCCAATCCTGCAGGAAACAGCTTATTCAGGCACATACCACGACCCAGGCACGACCCCCCGTGGTCGCCACCTTGACGTGGTGGGGGGCTCAAGTAGCTGCGACGATGCCTGGAGCGATGCCGGTGGGAACTTCGGTTCCTGGCAGGGCCTCCCTTGCCGGTAAGGTTCAGGCGGAGCGGTGAAAGCTAACGGCGACCTAGATCATACCGTAAACCTGTGGTCATGTTTCACAGGAACGGGGGGCTTGCCTTAACCGGCCGGTCCGCGAGGATGACAACCTCTATAAAAAATCCCTAGCCCCAACCAGTGTATGCGCGGTGAAGAGGGCGCGTCTGTCCCTTGCGGCAGGCGTGGCTGGTGGGTGCACCAGCCGTTAGCGGTCAACCCCAGGGTACCTGGCGACCCCCTGGGTGTAATAGCCTTCCCCGGGTATGGCGGCTCTGCCCGGGGTGACTTGTGGACCGACCATGATCGTGGGATTAGATATGGATGACCTAAATATAAACAAAAACAAAAATAAAGATGTTAGTAAGGAGTTGAGGGCCAAGTCCGGGGAGACGGAGGCAGCGAGTTCGCCCTTTCAGCCTCGTACGAGCCTGGCGAGGACACCCCCGTCGGTATCAAAGGCTAGGTCGACTGGCGACCTGCCTATCGAAGTGTTGTCTTCCGG
>NW_027587190.1:0-1308 GCF_028453695.1 Augochlora pura
TTAAGGTTTGATCATGTACGAAAACGCATTTCAGCTGGTGACATGACTGTTTCTGCAGGTGTTACGTTGAAATTCAATGAAAGGAAGTACCTTGCACCAGAAAATACTATACATGATGTTGGTTATTACATTGCAGCAGAGAAATGTCAACATTCATCGGAATTCTTCTCTAAATATGATTTGGGCTTGATTATGTATGAAAGCGACGATTCATCTCGTGACATGACTGTTTCTGTAGGTGTAACGATGAATTTCAATGAAAACAAGTACTTTGCACCAGAAAATACAGTACATGGTGTTGGTTATTACATTGCAGCAGAGTAATATCAACATTCGACGGAATTCTTCTCGAAATATGATTTAGGCATGGTTATGTAAGAAAGCGACGATTCAACACGTGACATGACCGTTTCTGTAGGTGTTACGTTGAAATTCAATGAAAGGAAGTACCTTGCACCAGAAAATACAATACATGATGTTGGTTATGATATTGCAGCAGAGATATGTCAACATTCATCGGAATACTTCTCTAAATATGATTTGGGCTTGATTATGTATGAAAGCGACGATTCAACTCGTGACATGATGACTGTTTCTGTAGGTGTTACGTTGAAATTCAAAGAAAACAAGTACTTTGCACCAGAAAATTGAATACATGATGTTGGTTATTACGTTGCAGCAGAGAACTCTCAACATACATCGAAATTCTTCTCGAAATATGATTTAGGCATGATTGTGCATGAAAACGACATTTCAGCTAGTGAGGTGACTGTTTCTGCAGATGTTACGTTGAAATTCAATGAACACAAGTACTTTGCACCAGAAAATACAGTACATGATGTTGGTTATTACATTGCAGCAAAGAAATCTCAACATTCATCGGAATTCTTCTCGAAATATGATTAAGGTTTGATCATGTACGAAAACGACATTTCAGCTGGTGACATGACTGTTTCTTGAGGTGTTGCGTTGAAATTCAATGAGAGCAAGTACCTTGCACCAGAAAATAGAATACATGATGATGGTTATTACATTGTACCAGGGAAGTATCAACATTCATCGGTATTCTTCTCGAAATATGATTTAGGCTTGATTATGTATGAAAGCAACGATTCAACTCGTGACATGACCGTTTCTGCAGGTGTTATGTTGAAATTAAATGAAAACAAGTACTTTGCACCAGAAAATACAGTACATGATGTTGGTTAGTACATCGCAGCAGAGAAATCTCAACATTCATCGGAATTCTTCTCGAAATATGATTAATGTTTGATCATGTACGAAAACGACATTTCAGCTGGTGACATG
>NW_027587191.1:0-1308 GCF_028453695.1 Augochlora pura
AGTGAACAACCCCTAAGGAAATAGAAGAAGTTCGGGGTTGTCACGGAATCGTTGAATCGACAGTCAGTCGAGAGACAAACTCGAGAACCGTCTGTCGAGCTAGACAACTTATCCGAACGATTGTATTATTGTTATCCATTAAAGTTTAGAACTGATAAAGTTATATTATTTAATAAAAATTATACGGGATGCCGCGACGGACGTCAAGACCGCGCAACATTGGGGGCTCGTCCGGGCAACAATATTTTTAGTTACAGGCGTAAATCTGTGAAAAGAATCTTGAAACTTCCTGATTCGATGAAACGACACTATGATCGATTGATCTGAAACAAATCACATCTGTAATGTTCTTTCCATCTTACGTCAGTTTTTTTCAAAAAAGTGACTGTCGCAAAATAGAGGAAAAATGTTATCTTATGTAACAGCCTCCAATACATACTAGGACTTGTAAATTTGAGTAAATATTTTTGAGTAATTTTGTTTAATTTTCTTCTGTATTTTTTGAGATAGTTAATTTAACACGTTGACGCCGACTTGCATCGCCGGTGGGGCACACGTGTCTGCACCGTGGGGCGGCGTGCATCACCGGTGGGGCATTAAACTGTCATAGCGTTAAATGTTTCGTCCCGAAGGAACAATCGCCTGGAGTTTCTACCGATGGGGTTTATGACACGGACGCGAGGAAGGTTATTTTTGAGAAGAAGACCCTTTTTACATCTGGCGACCAGAAGCATGCTAATTTAATTTCCGTCTTCCTCAATAACCATTACGTGTCATAAAGTTAAGATTTCTAAGAGAACTTCCTAATAGCATTTTTGAAGCCCACAGCTGGGACGTGCTGTAAACCGGGTAATCCGAAGGGTCACACTACTCGAGTACGCGACGGTACTGTAACCGTCGAAGGCTGACCTGGACGATTTCCCGTAGCACCTTTAACGTCATAAATTCCATACATACTGTGCTACCCTGGGATTTACCACGGGAAGGGTTCTTTAAATAACACTCGTGTGACGAGCCTCTAGATTATAACACTGCCTTTATTATATATGTTTATACACTTTATTATACTAGTGACAACCTATCTCCACAGCGGTCATTTAACTACTATCCTTGGGATATGTCGTCCTACCCGCGGTCGCTTTCCCCAATGTCGCCGATGGGGTCCTTCCCCCTCTCTTCGGCCTCTTCTTCGACCAGCTCCGATCTCAACACATACAAACATCTTCGCACGCGACAAGAGGGTGTCACTAAGTCAACGAAGGCACTGATTGGTACTATGCAGCAGTAGGTAAAACCCAATCAGTGCCC
>NW_027587192.1:0-1308 GCF_028453695.1 Augochlora pura
ATGAATGATGAGATTTCTCTGCTGCAATGTAATAAACAACATCCGCTATTGTATTTTCTGGTGCAAAGTATTTGTTTTCATTGAATGTCAACGTATCACCTGCAGAAACAGTCATGTCACCAGCGGAAATGTCGCTTTCATACATAAACAAGCCTTAAACATATTTCGAGAAGAATACCGATGTATGTTGAGATTTCTCTGCAGCAATGTCATAACCAACATCATGTATTGTATTGTGTGGTGCAAAGTAGTTGTTTTTATTTAATGTCAACGTAAGACCTGCAGAAACAGTCATGTCACCAGCTCAGATGTCGTTTTCATACATAATCAAGCCTAAATAATATTTCGAGAAGAATACGGATGAATGTTGAGATTTCTCTGCTGCGATGTAATATCTCACATCACGTATTGTATTTTCTGTTGCAAAGTAGTTGTTTTCATTGAATTTAGACGTAACACTTGCAGAAACAGTCATGTCACGAGCTGAAATGTCGTTTTCATACATAATCAAGCCAAGATAATATTTCGAGAAGAATACGGATGAATGTTGAGATAACTCTGCTGCAATGTAATCACCAACATCATCTATTGTATTTTCTAGTGCAAAGTAGTTGTTTTTATTGAATTTCAATGTAACAACTGCAGAAACAGTCATGACACCAGCGGTAATGTCGTTTTCATACATAATGTAGCCTAAATCATATTTCAAGAAGATTACGGATGAATGTTGAGATTGCTCTGCTGCAATATATTAACCATAATCATGCATTATATTTTCTGGTGCAAAGTAGTTGTTTTCAATGAATTTAGACGTAACACCTGCAGAAACAGTCATGTCACCAGCTGAAATATCGTTTTCATACATAATCCAGCTTAAATCATATTTCGAGAAGAATGCGGATGAATGTTGAGATTTCTCTGCTGCGATGTAATATCTAACATCACGTATTGTATTTTCTGGTGCAAAGTAGTTGTTTTCATTGAATTTCAACGTAAGACCAACAGAAACAGTCATGTCACCAGCTGAATGTGTGGTTTTCATAAATAATCAAGCCTAAGTCATATTTCGCGAACAATACCGATGAATGTTGAGATTTCTTTGCTGCAATGTACTAAACAACATCATGTATTGTATTTTCTCTTGCAAAGTAGTTGTTTTCATTGAATTTCAACATAACACCTACAGAAACAGCCATGTTACAAGCGGAAATGTTGTTTTCATACATAATCAAGCCCAAATCATATTTCGAGAAGTATACCGATGAATGATGAGATTTCTCTGCTGCAATGTAATAAACAACATCCGCT
>NW_027587193.1:0-1308 GCF_028453695.1 Augochlora pura
CTCATTATTTTGAACAACTTCTCTTTGATGATGATGTCGTTGCCAACGCAAAATTCTGGCGATTTTCATGGGAAATTGCAGAACTAAGCGTGACCTAACTCAGTCTTATATCTGTACTTATACCATTTCCAAAATTTCCAAAATCATTTGAGAAACTATACATACATTTGTTTGTCAGTGATATAGATATAAATTAGGTTTGTTCCGCGTTAGGTCCAAGTTAAAATGGGGTTAGGTCCAGTCCAAGTTAGAGTCAGATCTATACTAATTCTAATTCAGCTACAGACTAGTTCTTCATTATACAATGTGGTCACTTAATATCAGATTGCCTGTGTCTCTAATGTTTTCGCAATTCTCAAAAAATTGACAATGTTCACGCTGTTGTAATTTCGTTCAAAAAAATCGTACGACGACAAATTATAGCTCGTTTTAAAACCTAAAGCCCCTTTTTTCGCCATCTCTAGCTCTTTTCTCTTAAAAATTTGTCTTCTGCCGCCACATATCCGAATCGAAAGACAAATATCTTCTAAAAAATTCGACACAGACATTATCAATTCTGTGATATTGAAGTTTGGGTTCCATTTTCCTATCTTAATTTCCATCGCTTCTAAGAACATTGATTTGTTTTGTCCATGCACAAATATCGTATTGTGGGTAATACGTAATATTCCAATAATATATATACCAAAATCCACTGCCTGGTTATTTAACTAATTATAACAGGTTATGGGCCCAGACTTTAAATAAAAATTAAAAACAGTAAAAATTAAAAACAGTAAAACTAAAATCAGTGAAAACGTAATAAATTGTGTTTTGGAAAATTAGGTACACGATGGTCGACACTGTGTTTCTCGTTACGGGATAAATGGTGCTGGTTCTGTACCGGCAAATAGCGATGCCGTTCAGAATCTACAGAGAGCGAGTTCAGCTAAGAATCTACAGAGAGCAAGTATTGGTAAGAAACGACAGATCTTTTTGAATCCACAGCAAACGCTACCGAGCATAGCTTTCATCGATTAGCGAATTCGTGCAAAAATCCGCAAACGAATGTAACGTAGCATTTTAGAAAAAGCAAGAGCTCTGTTAATTGATTCGAAATCAAACAAGGAGATGTGGGGTGAAGCAGTTCGTACGGCAACTTACCTATTGAACAGTAGCCCTACAATCACAAGCGACAAAACGCCGGCAGAAAACTGGTTAGGTAAAAAACCCGATCTCACAAACCTACAAATTTTCGGCTGCGATGCCTACGCTAAGAAATACGGACACTTAAGGAAACTAGATGAAAGAAGTAAAACGTATACAATG
>NW_027587194.1:0-1308 GCF_028453695.1 Augochlora pura
AATTGTATATAAAATTGTCTCTTGTGACTCGTAACAATGACACCATTAATAATATTTAAACTACAAATAAATTCGATATCGGTAAAATTGCTTCAAAGAATTATATAACAATTTTAAGTGTTAAATTGAAGCCATTAGTGGAGTGCGAAGGATTAAAAACTAAATAACAATAAAACAACAACTGAGATGATAAAAAAGAGAAATATTCAAAAGGTTGCATTTAATGCAAATAATATTTTCTGTTTCGTATTACATTTATATTTTGAATACAAATTAAGTTGCATGCGCGGAATTAAAGGAGAGCTTTATTTTTCATAAATTCCCGGAACGTAAACCCCTTTTTATACCGTGTCCGTCGGTTTCGTATAACACACGGTTTCACGCGATACGGCGTTTTCTAGGAACCTATATCCGCCATGTTATAGAAGGGTTACCTGTACGCGCGCGTCGACGGAAGGGGCGAGTGTGCCGAACCTTTCACACATCCGTCAATTCGGAAGCGGTTAATTAAAACGTTACCCGATAGTCGGGGCTCGACGCTGCGGAGCACTAGGAACAGTTATACAGGGTGTCCCAAAATTATAGTATCAGTGAAGGGGCTCCTAAAGTGATCGGGAATAGCTTTTTTTATGGTTTATTAATGGAAAACAGTGACCAATGAAATTCGAGCTTGGTTTATTACTTTTCACTATTTGATTTGTTGATTAAACACTCAATATCTCAAAATCATATCTATTATTATTTATATCTCAAAATTCTCTCCATAACATCTCCTTAATTTCTCAAAATTCTCAAAAATTTCTCCCCATAACATCCCCTCAATTTCTCAAAATTCTCCAAAAATTCTCTCCATAACATCCCGTTAATTTCTCAAAACCCTCAAAGACACTATACATTATTTTCTTTAAAAAAGAAAAACAGAAAACCAAAAGAAAAGCGTGACGTTCAAAGGCTGTGGAAACGAGTACCAAATCCGTCAGCGACGTTACCTCCGCCGGGCGATAATCGTCCGTGAAAATGCGGCATTATTTGACGCACCGGCTGGGGGAGGGGGGAGAACTCGATCCGCCCGGCCACTCACCGCGAATTCCGAATCCGGCGGGTTTCTTGCGCGAATTACTTTGCCGGGAGTTTACAAACGTTATTTAAAGTTTCGGCGAAGAACATTCGCAAGCCGGTCTCCGGTCTATTCCGTTGGTCGTCGTCGTCGTCGTCGTCGTCCACGTTGTTCGTCTCGCAAGCGGAATTTTCTTCCTCGTCCGACGTGGCTGAGAGAGAGAAGAGTCTCTCCTTCCGGCGCTCGCGCGG
>NW_027587195.1:0-1308 GCF_028453695.1 Augochlora pura
CTATGGATTGCTCTCTTTGTTGTAGTGTGGATTTCTAAGTTGAGTTCTTTCAGATAGTTATCTAATCTAATGTAGAACGGAAGAGGGGTTCTGCTTTTCCTTGATTGTGTACGGGGAGAGCGGTTCTGTTTAAAGACATTATGGTATGCAGGGTTTTGCGGGAAGGAGGCGGTTTTAATAGCGTATTTGACACTAAGGTATTTTCTTCTGGTCTGTAACGGTGGTTCGGATACTTCGCTGAGAATGCCGTTAATCGGGCTGGTACGGAAGGCGCCTACGGTTAATCTAAGGGCGGTATTGTTAATCGTGTTTAAGTTCTTGAGTATGCTGGGGTTGGCAGAGTTATAAACGATTGATCCGTAATCTAATTTTGATCTAATTATTGTTTTGTAGGACAGTAGTAGTGTATTTAAATCTGCACCCCAATTGTTTGCAGCGATTGTTTTGAGGATATTAAGTCTTTGGTTGCAGTCTGTTCTTAATTTGTCAAGGTGGGACTTCCACGTCAGTTGGCGGTCGAATATTAGTCCAAGTAATTTCGTAGAGGATGTTTCTTTTAAAATCATGTTGTTAAGGGTTAATCTTATGTTTGGGTGTTGTCGGTTTCTGTTGAAGGTAATTATTTCCGATTTAGTGCTGGAGAATTTAAAACCTGAGGTGAGCGTCCATTTCTGCAGCTTGTCAAGAGTTTCTTGTAATAATGTCTGTATGGTGTGCGGGTTTGTTCCTCTGCAGATTAGGGTTAAGTCGTCGGCGTATAGGAA
The DNA here is from genome assembly GCF_028453695.1 of Augochlora pura. Lineage (NCBI taxonomy): Eukaryota > Metazoa > Arthropoda > Insecta > Hymenoptera > Halictidae > Augochlora > Augochlora pura. Next base: position 765 of record NW_027587195.1, read on the forward strand.
TCCTTTGACTGGGTTTGATACGCTATCTAGTATATCGTTAATGGCTATCAGAAATAGGGATACGCTGAGTACAGAGCCCTGTGGAACGCCATTTTCAACGATTTTTGTAGTCGAGAGGACATTGTTGGATCTGACTTGAATTAATCTCTTAGCCAGGAAGTTATTAATAAAATTTAGGATATTACCTTTTAGACCATGTTTTTGGAGGATGATAACTATTCGATTTCTCCATGTCATATCATAGGCCTTTTCAATATCAAGGCATACAGCAGTTGCATACTGTTTGTTAATAAAGGCGTCAGTTATTTGGGTCTCTAGATTAATCAGATGATCATACGTTGAATGAAATTGCCGGAAACCGCTTTGGTAGCTACAGATTAATTTTTGAGATTCAAGGAACCACCGAAGTCTGTAGTTTATGATTTTTTCTAATAGTTTGCACATAGTATTTGTGAGTGCAATCGGCCGGTAGCTATTGGGGTCCGTTGAGTTTTTGTCTGGTTTCAAGATGGGGATCACTGTGGCTATTGTCCATCTAGTTGGA
>NW_027587196.1:0-1307 GCF_028453695.1 Augochlora pura
TAATTTACTTTACCAGTCAGTTGTTGTTGACGAGCATGCTCGTTATGAAGAGATAACAGCGTTTCGTGTTATCACAAGTATACTCATCGTGGCGTGTATACTCAGCTGAAACAGCTAACTATTTAATTAAATGGTGCTGAGCCATCGAATTGATTTATCATAGATCATAAGACTGAAAATAGAGTCTTGCTTCTAGACTCTAGCAGATGATGACAGTACTTTGCTGAGTCTATTGAATCGTCAACTGACACTTCTCTCTTATTTCTAACTTATTCCTTTAACCCTTTGGCTACGGCAGACTTTGGCACGGCCGTAGTTTTTCGTTAGACATGCATTTCTGAGGAGGTGTATTAAAATATTCAAAATATTGAATTCTATTATATGAAACCAATATTACTTGAAGTGAACAATAACGTTAAGCTTTTTTACAATATATAACATAAATATTACGCAATATATGATTATTCAAATTTAATAATAAACGGGCGAAACAGGCTATCTGGACGCCTATTGGCGCCTACGGTACCGGGAAGCCAACGTGTGTCGGACGCCAATAGGCGCCAACAGTAGTCAAAGGGTTAACAATGGCTTTTAACAGTAGACGATGAACCCACCGGCAGGGAATAATTAAGTTATTGCAATCTTTCTTTTAACCCTCTTAGTACCGAACAACGATACATCGTTGTTGGCTATTATTGACAAAATAGATTTCTTAATATTTTTATTAAACAACAATTTCATTTCTTATTTCTTCTCCCTTTTTGAACTTGTTATTTATCAGGCTTTTCAAAATTCTTGCAATTTCTTTCCGAAACATTATCAAACTTCGTCGAACAAGTTTTAAACATTGCGCTCAGATACAGACTTATTTGGCCGGTGCTAAGAGGGTTAAGAATCAAGAACGAATTTCTAATAAAATCGGCGACAGCGATGACTAGCATCAGGTCTATCGCGGCTACTAAAATCCATCGCGAAATATGTCCGAAAGGATAGTATCTCGCCAGCTAGAGCGTCGTTTCATTGACTGGGCCCAGCAACCCGTTAACCCGTAGGTCAACTGGGTTAGGGGGTTATGAGCGGCGATTTCAAAAAGTGGCCGTCACGACGCCAAGGCCAAGAATGTAATCGGCGCGGCGTACGTCTCTTTCTCGATCCGTTTCGAGGCGTTTCGGGCCATGTACGGCCGGGGCGGGACGGCAAGAAGCGGTCATTCGCGGAGCGACGACGAGCGGTCGGGCCGTATGCGGCAGCGACACCTCATTCGTCGGCTCCGCGGCTCGACACGTGCTGCTCCAGAAATCAAACGC
>NW_027587197.1:0-6018 GCF_028453695.1 Augochlora pura
TACGTAGATTGTAATTCACTCAGTGGTCCATAATGCAACGTAAGAGTGGGAAGCATAAGCATTTAATTGCTGATTCTCTTATTTTTAGGTTAGACGAACACGTGTATATATTGCATATAGTCACAATGATTTGTTTAACAATAATCTAATCTCTTATTTTTAGACGAATCAAATTATGTTTTCTTTTTGCTTCAATAACCATCCACATATTACAAATATATCCAAGCAAAATTGTTACGCCAGCTATTACCAACACCTGTTTCTCTTTCTCCGCGGTAAAAATCCGAACGAATCCGCTGGCATTGAGAGCAGCTGTCCCTTACGTAGAAGAGTGGCCAGGTAATCGGTCCGCAGAAGCGGTAACTTTCGCACTAAAAAGCGGCGATCATCTGGCAAGGTAACTGCGGCCGCCTCGAGGCGAGGCAGCGTTCGCGCGGAGTCACGGGCGTTGTCAGGTGACAGCCTATTCGCAAACGTATCGCTCTGTTCCCGGGGCGACCCTATTCGCTAAGATACGATTCCCTTCCGCCGGATGACGTCCTATTTGCTCCGCTGCGACTTGTATCCGTCGCGTAACGACCTATTTGCTAAAATACGACTCGCCGCCGTTGCGTGACGACCCATTTCCTCGGCCGCCTCTCGCTTCCGTCTCCCTCAAGATCTGTTTATTAATAATCGATGCGTTTCCGCATGGATTCGCGGCCCCCTCCCCGCCCCGCCCTCTCGCATTCCCATAGCAGGCAGCCCCCGTGGCGGACCCGTCGCGCCGCGGCGAGGGAAAAGTCCAAATTGGCTGTTCGACGCGATCCTGCGAGCTCGGTATTATTAATGCCGCGAATAATTAATCGACTGTCTAACGGAGTCGTCTATCCGACTTCCAGCGGGCCTCGTGGGACTGACAACGGGGACGATCGTCTTGCGAACAGCAATGCGATTTTCTCGCGAAGGTGGATCCATCGCGGGTCTTATTGTTTAATATTTGTTGTTTAACCATTTGTATAATTTGCAAAGAACAACGAAAGACGAGCACTAAAGCAAGACGTTCGCGCCAAATGACGATCTACGTTCCACTCATTGGCTCGGACGCCTCACGCTAGCTGATCTCGTCTCTGATTGGTCAAGTGCTTTTCCTTAATAACTCGTTAAAGAGGCCTCAAAATAAATTTTTATAAAGGACAAAGTTACTTCGAATGTTCTCAAAAAGCCCTTACTTCTCGAATACGAGGACTTCAAGGCATCCTATATTTCCCACTCGCTGTATGTGTACATTCAACTCCGACATTTCTCGAGAAATTATCCTCCACGAATGGCAATTTCCTCGAATCTATACGGCAACTATTACAGCACTTATATGACAGCTATATAGCGGTTACATAGCAGATAACCTTGAACCATGCCAAAAGAACTCACCGTGACAGACAATCGGGCTCTCGAAGAGCCCTCGATGCGAAGTTCGCAAAGACAGGCGGCGTGGGCTCGTCATCGCGTCGGAGCGGGTTCCCATCGGAATCGGGAGCTAGAAATTCAATGGACGGTCGCGCGATTCGTCGGCAAAGGTGGCAATTAAGTTCGGCAAATTGGCTCGTTCCCGTATAATAGGAACGAATCCGTCGGAGGCGAGCGGGAAGGAAGCACCGCGGCACGAGCGAGCGCGGAACGGAATTACGGGCGGCAGTGTCGGCGGATCAAAGGGCGGAGTCAGCGTGCATTAAACATAAATTCGGTCGCGGCATCGAAACGAAACTCGCCTGACACGGCGCGAAGAGCCGCCGCGATCACGGTGTGTCTCCCCGATGTGTCTTCTTGACGAACAGAGATTCAAAGCGAGTCGACAGGTGGAACTAATTGCGACCGCGAGGCGACGCGCGAAATTTACAGTCTTTGTCGGCGTTAAACGACTCAGCGAAACTTTTATAGCGCGGCCGAATCTTGGTGTGCTGTTCGGCGTCAACGTCAGCGCAACCGGCGCGCATTGTTCGCTCAGTCTCTCCCCCCCGCAGCTCGAACATTGTCGCGTTCCGATTCTCGCCGCTGTCTCGACTGCCAACCGAAACGACCCTTGACCTGCCACGGTAGTTTCGAACGCGAATATTACCGCCGATGTGTATCTGTTTCCCATTTGCACCGCTCCGGACCGGAAGTCACCGGCATCAACGTCCCCCTCCTTCGCTGCTTCGGGGAACTTCCCATCGAATGCGACGCCGTTTTGGTAGCCCTGTTGGTTAATCATTGGGAGATATCGCGTCGTATCGGACTCCAATTTCGACGATTATACACTGCGCGACAAAGTGATGGGAAACCTCAGAATTTTTCGCGTTTCTCAAAAACCAATAACGTATAGTAATTATGGAAATACAGTATCCTTGTTTCAGTAATATACGAAATAGCGATCACTGTTTCTCGAATGGTGACTCTGAGGCACCACTAAAATTATTCTATTGCATTCGATAATAATTTTTATAATAATAAAGTTGAGATTTAAAGAAATTGTTGAGTAGTGAAATTGTTGCTATAAATCGCAAGAATCGATTTCGTAGGCGTAAAGGTGCACTTTATTGTACAGAATAGAAATACTATGAGCCAGGAGAATTATTTCATATTTTTAGGTAAAATGGCTTCGAGTGCAAAGGGTTAATATTTCTTCAACACATTTGAACGCAGCGTCGCCCAAACATGGATGATACTAATTTCTGACCAATCTTAAAAATTCATTTTTGTTCTAATATATTTGAACAAATTGAATTTGACTGTTTCGGACGCGAAAGAGTTCTATGATAAATATTAACCTTCTAGTCTCGCGTTAATTAATTAAACTGTTTTAACTATGCGGTGATTTTAGCACTCGATGTGTTAATAAAAAATAAGTTATTCCTAAAACCAGCGAAACATTCCAACTAACATTTAATTAATGAGGCTAAACTGTTCTATCGAACGAATCGAATAAACCACAGCCGAGAGAAACACCTGTCAGCGAACGTGAAAACATTATCAGACAGATTTATTTTCCACCGCCATGCCGGGATCACCTTTGATCCGTCGGACGGGTCACGGGTCGACCCCGTGTCGGCCAACAGGCGGCGTCCGATCAAAATTCCATTTCGCCCGAAAATTCGGCGTCGGAAAATAATCGGGGTCGGAGTTTAATGAACGGGCGCTTTTTTTTCTCTCTCTCTCGCCTCTCGCCACTCGCGTCCCGGAAGACAAATCGCCGCGGCAGCACCCGCGAATCTGTCAATTAATAATGGGCCAGCTAATTCGAGGAATAGCTCCGACGGCGCTCGAATGATCGATGGCAGCCGAATGATTATTAATCGTCCCCCTCGAAACTCGATCGCGGATAGAATCGCGCGGCGGGTCCGCCCACCAGATATCCAATTAGCTTGTTTCCGTTTTTGCCTGCGCGATTAATGACTCCTCTGATTGACCGACGGTTCTGTTAACCGGCATTGTAGTCGCGCGCGGAATCATTCCGATGACGGCCGGCAACGCGTCCATGCAACGCGTCAATTTACAGCCGGACTTTCCGCGATCGAAACGGGGAACCCCCGTTTTGCACCTGCACCGCGTGGAATTCGAAGCCTGGCCGCGCGCGCAAATTGGATATTGTAATTCGATACTTGCCGTAGCAAAAATCTGCTGTAACTGTGCCGTCCGCCGCACCAGATCTTGTTCCAAAAGTGAAATCCGTTATTCAATATTTTTGCGGTTTGGCGAGCGACGTTACCTTTTTGTTTTATTGTTCGCTCGAGGTGGGAATATTTTTACACGTACATCTGATAGACTACGGAGATACGGTGTGGTATATTTTATTTTTGCTGCGGGATCTGCTGTAGTATGTATTATTAATTATTCGAATTCTAATCTACTGTAATATGTAAAATAATATAATATGATATGATATATGATATATGATATATGATATATGATATATGATATATGATATATGATATGATATGATATAATATAATATAATATGAAATAATATAATATAATATGATATAATATAATATTATATAATTCAATTCAATACAATACAATATAATATAATATAATGTAAATTATTACTACAGAATTATTAAAAATCATAGTAAAGTAAATTTTGATCGCATAATTTACGATAAAGATATACCCTACGATAAATATGTGTTAAAATATTCCGCCGTATAAATCGTATAATTCCTGCAAGAAACGAACATCATATTATAATTATTAATTCAAGCTAAGCCACCCAATTACAAGAACCTCAGAGATTCATCCAACTGAAACACACACCGCGAACGAAGATTCCAAAAGCAGTGCTCGCCGAGCCAGTGAATCGCGATTTTTCCCCTCGGCCAGGGCGAGTCGCCTACTCGCGAAACTTTGAAACGAGGCCGTCGACTGGAAGTCGGCGAAACAGCGACAGGAGCTCGTTAATTCGCGGCAGCGGCTAAATATCCGTCAGTCGAGCTGTTTTGTAACCGTTCCGCGGAAACGGCGCGCGGTGACGGCCGGCTCGTCGACGAGACAATCCGCGTTTTCCACGAAGAAATTCCGAAAGGATTACGCGACTCCGCGCGTGAAATAATTCGATAGGCGGTGATAACGCGCGGAAAAATTCCGGCTGCCGCATTAACCCCTTGCCGTGTCATTTTCTTTGCAACTGTCAGAATTTGAGAGGAACACGCGAGCTTTTGTGATAGTAAAAGTAGATGGGAAGTATTAACCCTTTGCGCTACGACTCCTTTCGCGTTGCGTTGATTAGCACTTACAGTCAGCTCCATAAGTACTCGTACCCTCATTGCTGATAAGAGAAATCTGCTAAAATCAAGGGATGCATATAAAATGTTATATATATTAGTTTATTGATAAAGATTTAATTAAATAAAAATTTATTAAACAGTTTTAAAGTTTTAGTATTTAATTCAGAATAAATTTTAAGTCAAGCATTGAAGAAGATTAACTATAATTATATAAAAGTAAAATTCATTTTTTACCTTCTGTCTCAGGGTTGATTTAAATACAAATAATGGTATTATTCATCTCGAAAATAAAAGAGCAAATTTTATACAATTTTTTAAGTATTATCTTAATTATAAATATAGAATTGAATGCGAAAAATAATTTTATTGATATCTAGTTTAGTAACCATATTTCTAACAGCAACTACTATGATTAGAATTTTTTCGATCCTGCTAATTTCTTCGACGAGAAATAAATTTTATATTTATTGCGCGCTCACATCTGCTCGATTGTTTAAATATTATTGAGGAAAGAGTAGAATAAAGTTTCTACTCATAAACATTCATATCTGACAGCTTATTACCAGATGCCTCCGTGGCGAGTCCGGCTCGCTAAAGCAAGGCAAAGGGTTAACTCGAGAAGCCCGGCGAGCCGCTACGGCCTCGCTGTTTCGCGGGGGAACGCCGGCTGCCGTTGTTGTTAAGAAACTTCCGACCGGCGGAGGACAACTTTTTTAAGCTCGCAGAACGGCGACGGTGGTTCGTTAAAAATTCTATGGCGGAGGTGTTTCATTAAAAACTGTTGGGTCGCGTTACAACCCCGAAATTCCCCCCCCCCCCTCCCCCCTCCCTTCGCTGCCGCGGCTACCGCGATTGTCTTCCCATTTCTACGCGGTGAATTTCTGCGCTCGACGCCGAACACCCGCGAGCCTTTGCGAAAAACAGATCGTTACTTGCCAGAGATAATATTTTACCGTGAAGATGGTAATGTTACAGTACGCCAGGGAATTCAAACTTTTATTTATTCAGTTTCGAAACGAAGATTCTGAATTATAATTTCACTGATAAATCTATTATATAATATCGTAGCTTTTGACAACCCTTCAGAGCTTGAAATCTTAAGTATAACTTAATTGTAATTGTTAATTATCGTAATTAATATTATGTGTAGCGTTATTTATTTAATGCTGATCCGAACGATTAAATCAGCTTAAGCATTTTAATATCGATTAAAATTTTAATACCGTTTAAAATGTCAATGTAAACACCAATATTACAAATTCCATTAAAATATCAC
>NW_027587198.1:0-1307 GCF_028453695.1 Augochlora pura
AAATAAATAAACATGTGAAATTTTATCATTTTTATACATTTGTTTGTTAATAAATATTTTTAAATTACTTGTAAAATGGTTGCCTAATTTGCCCGAAATCGTCTCGAGTTGCTGGCTCGCGCCACTGAAAAAGGCCTCGAGTGCAGAGGGTTAATTTTTAAATACGAACTTAGATCGCGATCGAAAACTGTATGAATATTCAATTATTATTCATTTCTAACAAAAAAACGCAGGCACATGACGTTGCGCACCTTATACATGATTAACCCTTGACTTGAGTGAACTTTCCTACACTGAAATCGTGTTCGCATTTCCTCCTAATCGAAATATAGCAAAAACAAACACGTGGATTTTTCTAACTGTTTTCGAATATTTAGATTCTGAAATTTTCAACGAAATAATTCACAGTGTTTTCGTCTATTCTCGAAATATTATTCGGCGAATACATCATAGTCTAAAGACAGCGAACAATAGCATTAACGATGACCTATCAGTTTTAATAAGCGCATAATTACGCAAAATGTATGCATACCTATATAAGAATTGCGAATAGCTCGGCATTTCGCAGTTGCGATCACTGGAAGGCATCTTCCGGTCGCACGGTCGCGTCAAGTCTCGAAAAGTGATAGAAAAGATCGATCGGCATTGTGCATTTGTATATACCATAATCTCACCGACACTTGTGTAAGATATTATAGATCGTATCAAATGACACCATGTCTTTGGCCGAGAGTTATGATTACTACTTTATACAATTATCGGGTATGTAATGGGCAAGAGCCGGATAGACATTTTGTTGTTCTCAAATAAAACAACGTATAGACATTCCACGAGATGTTTAGTCTGTTCGTTACTTTAAAGCGAGGTCAAGTTTAACCCTTTGCAGTCGGAGCCATTTCAACTGGAAATCCAAAATATTTTTCCAGACTTATAGTGTTTCTATTTGATATAACCTGGTGCATCTTATACATTATGGAATTGAATTGTACGAATCGTGCAACAGTTAACAGCTCTTAACAATTTGTTGAATATAAGTAAATTTGATAAAAATTATTTTGAAACGCCGCACGATCATTTCAGGACCATTCGACCGCAAAGGGTTAAATTGTGAATCTGCTCGATTTAGCGTTTCTCATTTGATTGTCGTTTTAAGAATTTCTCTATCAATTATCGCATTGTTCCACATTGTCATTATTGAATAAATATCTGTTTACTATTATCAGTGTCACAAAATTAATTTTTTTTATGTGTTGAACCTTCGTGATTACAAGAGAACCTCCTCCGGCTCAATTTTTATAAGGAAAAAC
>NW_027587199.1:0-1307 GCF_028453695.1 Augochlora pura
GCGAAAGGGTCAACGCGACCGCGGGTCGACGGGAATTTAAAACCGCCCTTATATCCCCTCGAAGGTCTCCGGCGATAACGCGAAAGTTGGAGAACGAAGTCGGGGGCGGCGACGCGGCAAAGTCAAAGGAAGGTTCTTTGGTAAGAGAGTAAAGAAGGGACCGCTCATTTCGGTTAATGACGCCATTTTCCTGTCCCCGGGGGAACCGGAGGGTCTCTCTGTCCTCCGCTCTGTGTAAATTTTTTCGGAACTTTCGTGATTAGAATTATTCCGCGGGTTATGTCCATACCAGCCGGCACAAATACTACAACGATTTCGTTAAACACCGCCGTTTTCACGGAGGAACTTTTAGATTTCTTTTACAGGTTCGTTTGTTTGTTGGAGGTCAACAGAAGGGGTAGCGTGGGACCTCGTCAAGTATCATTTTGTTCTAATGGAGGCGACGGTTATATTTGATTGTTTATTTGCGATGTTAAGATTATGAGAGAGAAGGTGTTATTAACAGCATTCTTTACTGTGACTATCATACGTGGGAGAAATATTTAATGTTTAACTTTTTCGTTAATTTTTCATGATATTTATAGCATAATATTATATGTATGTATATTTGTATTACAATACTATATATATTTATATTGCAATATCGTATATATTCATATTGCAATATTATATGTATTTATATTGTAATATTGCATATATTAATATTACAATATTATATGTATTTACATTGTAATATTGTATATATTAATATTACAATATCATATATAATTATACGGTAATATTGTATATATCCATATTACAATATTATATGTATTTACTATATGTATTTGTATATGCTATAATATTGTATGTATTTATATTTTAATATTACAATATTGTATGGATTTTTATTATAATATTGCATATAAAAATAGTACAATATTATATGTATTTATATTGTAATACTGTACGTATATCTATTATAATATTGTATATATAAATATTACAATATTATATGTATTTACATTGTAATATTGTATATATTAATATTACAATATTATATGTATTCATATTACAATATTGTATGCATATATAATGTAATATTGTATATATTAATATCATAATATCATACGTACTTACATTACAATACTATACACGTTCATATTATGATATCTACTATTTCAATTACACTAATTATTTAAAATACAACTTTTACATTAATCCTCCACAATCTCTCAATTTTAATAAAATTCGCAACAAACAAAAATATTAAGAAAAGTGACTGCCGTCATACATAACTTTTCTCAGCGATTTTATTAAATCAAATA
>NW_027587200.1:0-858 GCF_028453695.1 Augochlora pura
TAGTGATCACAGACCACGAACAACTGGTAAAGCATTTGAAGACAATGAGGACAATGGCAGGTAAGCTAGGAACTTGCCCATATTTCTGTAGGACGGCCAGATTGCGTCTTGCACGTTTCCCCACTCTCTACTTTATAAGATTTTGTATTAGTAGTGGTATCTTTCAATGTTGACAATGATTTTAATCTTAATTCTGTTTTTTTTAGTTACCACTGAAGCAACGAAGTTGCCAACTGCAACCCCAGTGGTAAACGCAATGCCGTTGCCTCCCCTTCAGGGTAAGTTAAAATAATTAATACCAGCCGCACATATTACTGTACGCAGAGATTTCCGGCTGATTTAATGAAATTTGTTTTTTGTTAAACCAGAAATATTCCATCAATTTTTAATATTTATGCAGCAGCAGTAACTACAACAGCAGCAGCAAAAAGAAGAGGGAGGCAGTGATGCTGCTAAAGGAAAGCAGCTTTGTAAGTTATACTTTAATATTTTTCGGGAAATTACGTAAATTAGTAGAGGCATTACTGAAGTACTGTCTAAATTATGTATGCATTAACTTTTTATATATTAGCGAGAAGTTTTATACTTCTCATCACAATTTAAATACGTAGAAAATGATGCATAACTTTTGTTTTGTAGATAGAGGAACATCTGCGGGCTTTTCTCGAAGTGGCCGTGGAGGCCGAGGTGGTGGATGCCGAATTATTATTATTAATAAATAATTTAATTAAAAAGAAATGTACGTTTTCATTTTTCTATTTTCTTTTTATCCCTTAGTCTGTCGGCATTTTTCCTATAAAATCCTATTGGTTTATTTTTGTTTTTTTTTCAGTTCACTAAAATAACTAATCAATGTAT
>NW_027587200.1:958-1307 GCF_028453695.1 Augochlora pura
TAGTGATCACAGACCACGAACAACTGGTAAAGCATTTGAAGACAATGAGGACAATGGCAGGTAAGCTAGGAACTTGCCCATATTTCTGTAGGACGGCCAGATTGCGTCTTGCACGTTTCCCCACTCTCTACTTTATAAGATTTTGTATTAGTAGTGGTATCTTTCAATGTTGACAATGATTTTAATCTTAATTCTGTTTTTTTTAGTTACCACTGAAGCAACGAAGTTGCCAACTGCAACCCCAGTGGTAAACGCAATGCCGTTGCCTCCCCTTCAGGGTAAGTTAAAATAATTAATACCAGCCGCACATATTACTGTACGCAGAGATTTCCGGCTGATTTAATGAAAT
>NW_027587201.1:0-424 GCF_028453695.1 Augochlora pura
GAGACAGAAGAGGATAAAAAAGGATCTAATCGTATATCAGTGAGATACAACATAATATGCAAGGATATAAGAGAGCTGCAAAAGGCTAGAAGGAAATTTAAGTGGATCTAAGTCGGATGAAACATGATATCAAATAGTATGAGAGAGATAGAAGAGGATACAATGGTATTTAAGTGGATATAAGTGAGATAAAACATGATATGCAAGGATATAAAAAAGAGATAGAAGGGGATACAAGGGAATTTATGTGTATATAGGTGAGATACAACATAATATACAAGGATAGAAAGGAGATAGAAGAGGATACAAGAGAATTTAAGTGTATATAAGTGAGATAGAACAGTATATACGGCAATTTAAGTGTATATAAGTGAGATACAACATAATATCCACGGATATAAGAGAGATACAAGATGGTACAAGG
>NW_027587201.1:524-1307 GCF_028453695.1 Augochlora pura
GGATATAGAAGAGAAAGAAGAGGATACAAGGGAATTGAAGTGTATATAAGTGAGATATAACATAATATTCAAGGATATAAGAGAGATAGAAGAGGATACAAGGGAATTTAAGTGTATATAAATGAGATAAAACATGATATCTGTTCCGCGGCATGAACACGCGGAAAGAACCGTTTTCGTATCATTGTAAATATCTTTCGACCAGCGCGATGAAACACAATACGTGAGGATTTCGGGTGCTTGTTTATGACAAAATCGTGACATTAGGTCTATTTTTGAGCTTAACGTTTCTCGATATTGCCGGCAATAGCATTTTATCTTTTTACAGCATGCATTTTAGAATTTTACTTTAACTTTCACCTCCTGCTCAATAGCTAATTACATGTCATAAACTCGACTCGTCCGAAGAGAATGTCACAGAGGTGCCAAGGTTCCTCGAGTTTTCCGAAACCAAGGGACGCGGCATTGTCGGGCGCACGAGACCCTCACGTAGCCCAGGTATCACCCCCTCTCTTCCAAGAGAAGGCGCGCCAAGGGCGCATGGAAGGAGGCGGTGAAAATTCGGAAATATGCTGATCGGATTCATGATGTTTTGAAAATAACCAATCAGCGCGTCATTCCTCTCGCTAGAAGATTTCCTGGTAGCATCACCAACTCCGGGTCGCCATTTCGTATCGTGACCATCACCGCAAATACTTCAAACTTTGTTCCGTCAAACACAATTTAAAATCTCTCCACAGTAAAACGTGTAGAGAAGCCGTAACCGCGAATTCAAGTTTTTTT
>NW_027587202.1:0-1307 GCF_028453695.1 Augochlora pura
CCAACTACAGACCTATTTGCGGCTTAAACGTTATGGCGAAATTATTCAAAATGATTATTGTAGATAAGTTCTCTGTAGTGATAAAAAACCACATCGCTCCTGAACAACATGGTTTCATCTCTAACCCTATATCACCACTTTCTGTCCCAAGAATTAGAGAAGGGTAATCAAGTCGATACCATTTATACAGACTTCCATAAGGTATCTGGTACTGTTAATCACACTCTTCTAATTAGAAAACTGCGCGCGTTTGGCTTGTCAGGTAATTTACTTGCATGGTTTGAAAGTTATCTACGTGGATAGGTCCTTCAGAGTCAAGTTTGACCGTCAATTGTCTAAACCTACGTACATTACGTCCGGAGTACTCCAAGGATCTAATCTCGGACCACTGCTCTTCATGATATTTATTGTTGATCTAACTAAAATTTTTCGTTCCTGTAAAGCACTACTCTTTGCAGACGATCTGAAAATTTTCCGTACGATACGTACTCTAAATGATGCTATAAGTATACAAGAAGACATTAACAGACTTCAGGAATGGTGCAATATAAATATGATGAAATTGAATGTCTCCAAATGTCACTTCCTAAAGTTCACAAGGAATAGAAGTTTAATAGAGTTCACCTATTACATTGGTGATATACCTTTAATGAACCGAAATACAGTTCGCGATCTTGGAATTCACTTCTCCCAAACTCTTTCCTTCGCCGATCACTTCTCCCATCTCACAAACTCAGCATCCAGATCTCTGGGATTCCTAATTAGACACTCTACAGACTTCAAAAATCTGACTACCCTAAAAATTCTTTACTCATCGCTAGTTCTCCCCCATCTTCAATATGGCTCACAAATATGGAATCCTCACCAACAATGTTATATCAATAAGTTGGAAACAATTCAGCACAAATTCTTGAGATTCGCTTCATTTAAAATTGGAACACCCATACCTTATTATTCACACCATTACGAACCTATCCTTAATACCATGAACATGAGTACACTTAAACAAAGAAGAACTTTGGCAGACATTCTTTCCATTTTCAAAATTATTAACCAAATAATCGATTGTCCATCCATTCTAGAACCGATGAAACTAAAGGTTCCTGCTAAAGCAATACGGTCAAAAGAATTATTTCACGTAGACTACTTTAAAACCAATTTAGGATCTCAAAATTGTATAACGAGAGCATTACGAACAGCAAATAAACTTTGTCCAAAAATCGACTTCTTTGGCAATTCATTGAGCCAATTTACAAAGGCAGCAACTCTAGCCATTAAAACACACACTCTGTAATTAATTCATGACA
>NW_027587203.1:0-1306 GCF_028453695.1 Augochlora pura
GTGTATAAAAGGGCTGAGATTTTTCTACTCAGCGGGCAGTTTCAAGTCAAATCGCGACGCGAGACGTAGCAAGATCGAGTCGAGTTCTCCTTCGAGCAATAGTTAACCCCCGCCGACTTGGTGCTAAAACCAGGGAGCGTGTCTTAGGACCATCGCGAATCATACTCTACACTTATACACATTTGTAATCGACTGAACTTGTTAGATTATATTAATTTTTACTTTCAACTCAGTATACAAGTTATTTCATTTCCATTTCCCAGTTCGAGTCAGTTGTTGGTAACGATCTCACAAAGATACACCTTTACCGCTCGAGGTGTATCAATTAATATTCTTTGAAGTTACGCGGCAAAATTAGAGTCACTCAAAAACCCTATTACCCAACTCAGGTGGCGACCCGATGATGAAATAGGCACCGGCCAGTCCGTGAACAAAACCTACCTCCAGGTGGCGACCCGTTGATGAAATAGGCAACGGCCAGTCCCTGAAACACATCCTACAAGGTGGCGACCCGGTGATGAAATAGGCATCGCTCAGTCCACGAATTCCTCCCAAATTTCCGCAGAAACTCATTTACCTCCGGCCACGTGTGCAGTGGCCCTCGGCTCGTAATAGCGGGAACACAAAATGAATTGAATTGTTAATAATCTAGTAACATATGTAAACTACATTATAAAAAATATATATACGTTGATTACTTATTTTAGTGAACTGAAAAAAAAAGTAAACCAACAGGATTTTATAGGAAAAATGCCGACAGACTAAGGGATAAAAAGAAGATAGAAAAATGAAAACGTAAATTTCTTTTTAATTAAATTATCCTTATCTTATTAATTAATTATATAAAAAAAAGTTATGCATCATTTTCTACGTATTTAAATTGGGATGAGAAGTATAAAACTTCTCGGTAATATATAAAAAGTAAATGCATACATAATTTAGACATTACTTCAGTACTGCCTCTACAAATTTACGTAATTTCCCGAAAAATGTTGAAGTATAACTTTCAAAGCTGCTTTACTTTAGCAGCATCACTGCCTCCCTCTTCTTTTTGCTGCTGCTGCATAAATATTAAAAATTGATGGAACATTTCTGGTTTAACAAAAAAAAATTTCATTAAATCAGCCAGAAACCTCTCTGCGTACAGTAATATGTGCGGCTGGTATTAATTATTTTAACTTATCCTGAAGGGGAGACAACACCCTTGCGTCTGCTAAGGGGTTGCAGTTGGCAAGTTCGTTACTTCAGTGGTAACTAAAAAAAGAATTAAGATTAAAATCATTGTCAACATTGAAAGATACCACTA
>NW_027587204.1:0-1306 GCF_028453695.1 Augochlora pura
TACAGTTCGCCTATTTGTTACCGGCATTGGCTAGCGAACTCGGTTCGTTATATAACCGAGGGGGCAGGCTGACAGAAACATTTCGGGCGGGCATTCGAATATCGCCGGAAACGAAATATCGCGGGAATTCCGATAAATCGCGGCGAATATTACACCCATTCAATGGCGAATCGCTGAATAATTGCTCGTCGCGGAACAATAGCTTCGTGAATTTTTAGAAATCTGCTGGATAAATGCGCGAAACGGGAAATTATATCGATGCGCCGAACGGTTTGCGATTAATTTCACTCGGGAGGAACTTGTTTGGTAAACGCGCGGGAAACATTAATACACGTTTTAATGCATGCACGTGGACACACGGTAATTTTCTGCATACCTTAATTAACAATAGATTTACGTGGCTCGTTAAAATGGTGGGTTTTTTAAATTCCTTAATTTATGATTGTTCAGATTGCAGAGATACAGTTATGAGGAATTCATTTAATAAATTTATGGGACAAAAATTACAGTAAAAATCGTTAAAGATCCGAATAAATTGTTGACACTGTGCAAAGAAGAATCAAACAGGTGCTTTTAGAGATCCATCAATTTAGTGTCAATGAAACATGTGAAGATTGAAATGTACTGCCAGCAAGTTATGTTAAAACAACATGAGAAAATGTTCTTTTCTATTGTTAATTGACAGATTAATTTATAATAAATTTGGGGAAGTATGAATGAAAATTACAGTCTTAAACGCGACTAATATTGTATACATATCGTTTTATGACTATAAAATTGAATTTATGTATACTTGGTACGATCTCTAGTATGGTATATAGTTGAATAAAGAAATCTAATTAAACATTTTTCGTGGACAAATTTTTACTATATCGAGTACTATAAAAGAAAAAATCAGTAGCCAATAATTTTGGCTGATTTAATGGCAGTAGTGTTAATGATCAATTAAACATTGTGATTTCAATAGAATAGAAATGAAGAAGAAATTAATAGAGTAGGAATGAAGAAGAAATGAATAGAATAAACATGAAGAAGAAATTAATAGAATAAAAATGAAGAAGAAATTAATAGAATAAAAATAAAGAAGAAATTAATAGAAGAAAAATGAAGAAGAAATTAATAGAAGAAAAATGAAGAAGAAATTAATAGAATAAAAATGAAGAAGAAATGAATAAAGTAGAAATGAAGAATAAATGAATAGAATAAAAATGAAGAAGAAATGAAGAAGAAATGAATAGAATAAAAATGAAGAAGAAATTAATAGAGTAGAAATGAAGAAGAAATGAATAGAATAAAAATAAAGAAG